>NC_081182.1:116406666-116706666 GCF_029867415.1 Vicia villosa | reverse complement strand
TTTTGCTCGTTGTGTTATTCGGTTGTTATTGTTGTATCTTCTTCAAACGATCATGACTATATATAGCTTTCAGAATTTTTGACCGTTATCTCCGAAGCTTTGTTGAGTTCATTCAGCATTAAATGGTTTGCGTGTTGTCCTTGCTTTTTCTTTCTCCAAGAAATTTGTATGTGGATAGCTTCTTCAATCAACCTTGAAAATTACGCTTTTGGAGTTTTTCATCCGTTTTGCTAATGATTATATCTTCAACGGTTAAATTTGAATCAATCTATGTAATCTTCTGATCAGCTTTTGTTCTTCAACTTCTGTTGTGAGTATGTCTTCAGCGTGCAGTATCAGAAGTTGTTTTTCAGCAGTGTTAGCTTGAATCATTCTTTATAATCTTCTGTTTAGCCTTGTTCTTCAACTTCTATTGTCGTGCGATATCAGAAGTTTCTCTAGCTTTACGTTCTTCAACTTCAAGTTCTGATTTCCGGTACTAGTACATCTTCTGAAATTAGAAACATATGATTAGAGTACCATGTTTGCTTTATACAAAATTTGTTTGCTTGTTATCACCAAAACACTAAAATATAATTAGAACCAAACTATGTTCTAACAATCTCCCCCTTTTTGATGATGACAAAACATTTACGTTCTAAAGTAGAATTTTATATTAGAAAATTTATCTCCCCCTGAGATGTATAATCTCCCCCTGAAATAAATATTTCGATAGAAATGTGATGGATAACTTCCCTGAATTATTTTCTTCTTGACTTTGATTTTTCAGAAGATTGATGAATGTGGCTGAGTATACGCGCATCTTCGTAGAATTCTAAAAAATGTTCCTGCATTCCTTATAACAATAGAACCTTCTTGGAGCACAAGTTAAAAGGATTTTGTCTCTGATTTGTAGACCTTAACTTGTTTTGTTACTTAAAATTTTTAGGAGATGTATATAATTTTCTTTTTACACATATGATTCTCCCCCTTTTTGTCATAATCAAAAAGAAATGATGCTTTATAAGAATGTATGAGTTTAGTCAGGTAGAACCATTATAAACATTAGATTTTCATGTTATCCCAGACAATAAGCAAATGATAAAGAGAAAATTTTCATTGATTAGAAAAACATGACAGAATACAGACTCAAGTTAAATAGACTCCTAGTAGATGGGTTCATAATATCCTCCATGAAAGAAGAAACGATCACAGTGCTCTGCATGCAGTGCTTCCTTTTGTTCGGAAGTTCTGACGTATAGAGAGTGTTCACGATTCCTACAGATTCAAAACATGCTGACAGAAATCTTCCATAGGGAATGAAGAATTCTTGTCCACATTTGAAGGCTATTAGAGACTCTCTAATGTGTCCGAAGATAATCACAGCAAGATTTATCGGTTTTCCCGATTTCAGGCGATTTATCAAGAACCTGTCTCTGGCATACAGGAGTTTATGGAACTTTCCTCTAGGAATGAGATTTGAAAGAATCAGCCTGAACCAGACTTGTTTGGATGAGGAGAGGTAGTAGGGATTGTTTTTGATACGACGAGTGAGACTTCTCAAATCGTTTGGAATGGCAAATGCATTGACATAGTCAAAAACTGAGAGACATGCAGCATCATGCCTGACTGGACAACCAATAACTTCAGTAATCGATGCTTCAGAAATAGTGAAGAGAGCTTCATAAATGGAGGAGGTGATAGTGAGATTGTCTTCACTAACAGACGCATTGACCCAGAAGTTCTTGACAAGGTTTGGAAGGATAGAACCGTTTAGGATAGAAATGTAGGATTCCCATCCTTGCTTATGGCAGAGGTTTATGTAATAGTTATCTCTTTTAGCTAGCCATAGGTTTTGTTCTTTGATGACAGTGAGGGATGTTTGGGACGACATGCTGGAAGAAGTATTGATGAAAGAACAAAAAATTGATAATAATTGAATGAATGGATGTTAGAAAGAGAAGACTTTTTATAGAGGTTGATGAGAAGAGAAAACGTTTGGGACTAGATAATCAATGCATGAACTCGCATCCATTATGGAATGAAGATAAGGAGAGAAATATTGAAATGACCAAGGAAATAGTAGCGTTATTAAAGGTGTTTTGCATGTTGGATGCATTATTGGTAAAACATACCTGGTTGATTGTGTATATGCAGGTTGCATATATGTGTGGAGCTAATACAGGTTTTGTAGTGAATGTCATGATCGATGTCATGACATCCATATGTGACAGCAGATGCTGTTAGTGTTTATTAATTGTGTTTCCTGATTTATCACTTTTATCTATTTAGGAAACTTTTTATTGAGTGCTGCTAATTTCGTTCAGAAGATCTTACTGACAGCACATTGTGTAACAGACAGTTGAGCTTCTCCCTTCAAGCTCATACCAAAGTTCTAGACTCAAAGACACACTCTCCTAAACAATGGCTCAATGAACTAGGGTTTTGAATTCTCTAAAGAAAATCAATGAATCAAAGTCTCCAATGGATGTCATATGGAGTATAATGTTTCAAACTATCTCTATGGCAAAGTACAAGCTTCAATTCCATGGATTGCCCAGTCAATTGCTCAGAAATTCAATAGTCGATTAGTTTGACCTAAAAGTCAACTGTGGTCAAAGTACAGTCAAAATTCCTGATTTTTGGTCAACATCCTTATTTTGAAGTATCATTCATCATTTGATCAAGGATTGATCATGATTCATCAAGAAAAGTTCAGAAATCAACAGAATTCAAAGTTTCTAAATTAGGGTTTTTGGACTAAAAGTCAACTGAACTTTGACCAGCCATAACTTTCACATGGAACATCAGAAATTCCCCATCCAAAGATCAACTTGAAGGAAATTGAATTCTCTACAACTTTTTCGCTCACAAGACAAGTCTAAAAATGCTTCATTTGAGAGATATGGATCAAAAGATTATAGGTCCTTTTTGAAAGTCAACCAAAAGCAGTTTTTTGTCAAAGCCCATATCATCAAGATAAAATCTCCAAATGGAAAAAATCTTCCAAAGTGGCTTGTAGAGGACATCTTGAGGTTTCCAAAAAGTCCTAGAACTCTTCCATATCTTAAAAATTGAGGGAGATATGCCTTGTCAATGTTGGACAATTTTGAAGGAAAAATGTGAAATAAATATGGTTCAAATGAGATTTTTTTGCAAAGAGGCCCAACTTTTTATGATCCAACCTTGATCCTCAAGTTATCCAAAGCATCAAATCCAATTGCCATGAATTATTGATTAATATTTAATTTTTTTGTTGAATTTAATTCATGGAAAATATAATATAAATCATATAATTGAAAAAAAATACAAGAAATTTTTATTTGCTTTTGATTTTAATCAGAATCAATTGTCAAAATATGTATTAATTAATACCAAATTCGTTCATGGAGATATTGGTTATGAGAGATTGAAATTGGGTTTAATTTAGAAATATTTGAAAGCATATTTCAATCAAGCTTCCAATGATTGATTCAAGAAGATTTGATTGTGTTTCACAACCCTAATTCATCCCCCTATAAGATCACAACATTCCTAGAGGCAGGGGGACGAAATTGTGCAGCCAAGAACCTTCTTCAAGCCTTCAAAATTCAAGAAGAAACTCAAGATCGTTTTTGTTGATTGAGGAAGATTCAAGGAATTTAAAGGGCTCAATCACGTTCCCTATCACTCCTGGACACTAGCTGGATCTTCATCAAGCCTTGACGCTCTCAGAATCATCACTGATTCATCACGGTTTGCGTTTTCTTTCCAAGAATCGAATTCTTAAAATTATGCATCATAAATATGTTTTGATGGTATGTACATGTTTGTATGAATGCATAGAACGTGTTTGAATCATTTAATTGAAGCTTTGATGCAGATATGACGAATTGCCATTGTTAGGGTTCGTGTGTTTCAAAAAGGGGATTCTGAATTAGAGCCAATTTTATATCCAATTAATAGGTTCTTTGGATTCGTGAAACTCTTTTGAATTGATCTGGGTTATTGGTGTGCTTCGATTCATGTTTATTTGCAGGATTTAAGGACGAAGAGCTATGGCCATGCGTGAAAACCGTGGCCAAAAGCGTTGCCTGTTCTTCATAATATCAGCGAAGAAGACGATGAACCTGGGCGCGAATTTTAGTTCAAATTTTCTAAATGTTGTTTTATATATAATAATTTCGTTTCATTGAATTATCACTTAGTAAATCCAGCGCAGATGGCCAGGCGTGTTTTGGAACTTAGGAGAGTAAAGGAACCTAGGTTCGATCCCCAGGTTTGGCACATCCTATTTTTTTATGAGAATTTGTTCATAGATCCTGTGCAGTCAGCGCGCGTGAGTCTACCATATGCTTTCATGTGTTCTCCATTGGATCATGTCAAATTCAAATCTAAAGGTCCAGACTGCACGCCCACGATGGACGCTTCAGGAGTGCATTACACCCGACCAGAGCTAAGTCTCCTTTTTAATTTTTGTTTTTTTATTTTAATTACATGCATTCTTTATTTATTTCTTTTTCTTTTTTTATCAAGTTTATTTTATTTTAGCATTTTAGTTTTTACATAATGATTTTATATCTACTTATTTTTATTTAATCGAAGACTCGATTTTTTTTCCACCCAACATTAAAAATAATTGTTTATTCTATAATAAAAGTATTATTTTTCGTATGTGTTTTTTTAAATTGATTATTAATTTGAATTAATATTTTACATCATGTAAATATCATATTTAATCGTGCGTTCAATTCTCTTATTTTCTAAACAATTATTTAAAATACTTTTGCCTATTTTGGTTTAAAATAGGGTTTGCGTAAATAATCAATGGATCAATAATGCACTAACATTTCTCTTCTTTGTGCCATATTTTCAGGGTTAATCAAAAATCCTTCAGCCACGCGCCATACCAGATCGAAAAGCTAAGTCTTTAAATTTTTTATTTAATTTAATATCATTTTACTTTTATTTTTTCCTTATGGATTAAATTAGGGTTTGCTTCCACCGCTAATGAATTTGTAATACGCTCACCCTTATTATTTTCCTTTTAATTTTCAGAATTGATCGAAGGTTCGAGGAAGATCAAGGCATTCAAGGATTTTGATTAATTATTGTTCCCTCTTATTTTCTGCCTTTATTTCCCCTTCCCCGCAAGTGTTTATTGTAATAGCGTAGGACTATTAAAATGTTTTTCTTTTCTGCCATGGTTAGTAATTTAGGGAGTGCAAGCCTGTAATTAATCTAGAATCACCTAATTACAAGATAACATCACTGAACTTAACCACGTGATTGTGCATCCACACACCTTTAGGGTAATCTCTCTGTTGCCTTTGTTGCCTGTTGCCTCTAATTATACTAAAAAATAGTCAAGTCCCTCGATTCCGAGGATACCTAAAGCAAATGTTGCCCTCAGTCCATTCATCATCAAATTTGTCCCTCGAAGTTGCCTCGGTAAAATGATGATTTGTCCCCATTGCTAAGGTATCCCTGCCTGTTGCCTAAAAATGACTATTATCCTTCCCTTAGACTACCTGCCCTCTTTATGGCAAGGGACAGTCTTATGGCGAACGATAACTCGATGACCCTTCAACATCCAATGAAAGGACTTCCTACCCTCTTTATGGTATGGACAACCCTTTCAAACTGAAAAGCTATAAGAACAATTTTTCAAACTTAGGGTAGGTAACTTTTAATTGCTTTCTCAATTCAAATTCAAAATCTTTTTTTCTCACTTATCCTCAAAATTAAATTCAAAAAGACTACGCGTATTTACAAGCTAAAGTTCTTCTTCAAAATCTTTTCTTATTCACATTACAAACATTTTTGAAAACAAGTGAGCCAAGCAATTAAGAGCCCATGGAAAACCATGGATGCAAAGGGTGCCTTAAACCTTCCCTTTGTATAACCTACCCCCCGAACTCAAAATCTTTTAAAGGTATTTCCTGTTCTTTTTGCCTTTCCTAATTGGATAAAATAAAAGTCAGTGGCGACTCTTGCTATCCGCACATTTTTAAAAGTCAGTTCTCCCAGCGTATTACACTAATGATTCTGATGAATCGGATAAAGAATCCTATATTGGTGATCTCACTATAAGTGAACTATCTACTGGTTTTTCTGAGACCAGTCTAATGAATGAGAAACTATGTGCAAAAGTAAGGGAATACAGAAGCATCAATAGATTTCTGCTAGAACAAAGATTAAGCCTTGTGATGGACATTACAGATCGGGAAAGAAAACTGGTAAGGTCAAATGTGAGCAATGATCCTAAAGGACTGTCTGAAAGCAATGTCACAGAGAATGTTGCAACAATATCTAAAGACAATATGACAGAAAAGGGTATGTTGGGTATCTGCTACCAAAACTTATTATAGCAATTAACCAACGTGAGAGAATACTATTTGGGCTTTGTCAAAATCCATGTTTTGAAATTTCCCTCACTCAGTGCGCATATAAAGCTCCCTCGATCCCCTAATATTCTAAAAACGGCAAACCTTTCTAGTAGTTCTTCTAGCTACTCTCTGAGATTGATTTACCTCTATTGCTCTAACAAGTGTGAAACAAGTTCTGGTTCTCTAAGGTTCAAAATGTCTCAGCAATCAAATAATGAATCTCCCGTTTCAGACTTAGCAACACCGGAAGAGTCCTCTAACCCTAATAGGGTTCTTAAGGTTTTCCCTTTAAGAACGATTAGCAGTGACGAAGTAAAGGCCACAAAGCCTAAAACGACGCATGCAAAACAACCCATGCAAAACAACCCAAGGAAGGTATTCACAACAAGGGTACAAAATCCTCAGCATCTGCTACCATGGAGGAACTTACTAAAGAAGGACCCAAGTATGTCGATAGCGCAATTACCAGGATTGTTAACCGTATTCTGAAGGAGAATCATCAAGTGCCTGGAATATCTATTCCTCTTCAAACCATAATGGCTGATCCCCTCAATAACACCAGTAAGGCTGAGGTTGTTCACACCGTTAATAGTGACCTAGAAATCAACAAGGATGAACAAGGGGTTACTAAGAATACCAATGTCACCGAGGATGTCAATGACATTGACAATAATGAGCACCCTAAGGCAAATACTGAAACTGATACTAATGTGGTAAACCTAGATGAGTACTCTGATGAAGAATTACTTACCTCCTTGAATCCAAGTGTAGCCAACAGGCTAATGACAAGAAGAAAAGGTAAAGCTATTGTTCAAGGATCACCAAAAGAGAGCACTCAAGTGAACAACCCTTACAAAGACACTGTCAGGAAGAAGAGTACTTCTGCAGATCCTGTCAAGAGCAAAGTTGTTACCAAAAGTAAAGGGGTTGGTCCTTCAAAATCTTGGAGCAGGGTCATTCCAAAGAAAAGAAAAGAGAAAGTCCCTTGACTTTCCATTACAAACTGTTTCAGGGAAAGCATGTTCCAGACATTGTCATGACATCAGCTGAAACTTCAAAATTTGGAGCATCAGTCAGTAAAGCAGAAGTCATAGCAATACTAAAAGAGACTTGCAAAGAACTAGAAACTAGAAAAATGTCTCTTGAACAAATGATACGTACTCTGGAAATGGATGAAAATGAGGAGTTTGCAGATACAGAAGAGATGGAAGATAAAAATGATCAAGAATTGGAAGAAGAAAGTGCTAGTCCTGCTGATGACTCTGAGAAAGAAACTTCTTCAGACACCTCAGCTGGATCTGACTCTGAGTAGTAATTGCAACTAGAGTCTAGTGTGTTTATTTTTTTTTGTTTTGATTAATTTGTTCTTTTGCATTTAGTTCTGTCTGTTTTATTTTTGGACTTATTTAAACTCGATTGAGCGAGGAGTTTTTCTTTTGGCTTTGGAAACATTTGTGGCCAAACAGGGGGAAAAGTATTATGTGTCACCCCAGAACAACAAGAATGGTGGTTGTGTGTGATCAACAATTCTATTTGATTATCTTTGTGTTAATTTGTTTGTGCTTGTGCTACTCTTGTGGCTGTCTGTTTTTGTCTAAGCACTATGTGCATACTGGTGGTGTATGCTGTTTGTTTGTATTAGCTTGTGTTTTGTGTTTTGGTTATCCGCTGCAAGTTTTTCTCTGGTATGGTGTGACAGGATGTTTTAGCCAAAAATTTGCCAAAGGGGGAGATTGAAGGTGTTTTGCATGTTGGCTGCATTATTGGTAAAACATACCTGGTTGATTGTGTATATGCAGGTTGCATATATGTGTGGAGCTAATACAGGTTTTGTAGTGAATGTCATGATCGATGTCATGACATCCATATGTGACAGCAGGAGCTGTTAGTGTTTATTAATTGTGTTTCCTGATTTATCACTTTTATCTGTTTAGGAAAATTTTTATTGAGTGCTGCTAATTTCGTTCAGAAGATCTTACTGACAGCACATTGTGTAACAAACAGTTGGCGTGTGAATTAGGTTAACTTTGTTAACCCTAATATGTTTCTAAAAAATCCCAAGGCCCAAGACTACATATAAAAAGAACTGCAATCCTAATTTGGAACGCAGACAGAAGATTGTGTATTGTGAAGAACGGCTGTTTTGTAACTGTCTCTTGTGATCCACGCTATTATCTTTGATGATTGAGTTGGAATTAGTTTGTGTTTTTGTTGTGTCACTCTAAGCTTTTAAGCACGAGTGTGTGTCTCTTGATTGAAGCTTTTAAGCAGATCAAGGTGTGTTTTAGAAGTGTGTCTTCTATCTATAATTGTTTATTGTGTATGTGTTATCACTGCTGTGATTGAGGGGGAGTGGAATGGAGATATTCCATATCTAGGTAGAACCTAGGTAGAAGGGTCATTGGGTAGTGATTAAGTGATAAGTTGTAAACGCGGGAGTTTAGCTTTGAATTGATACTACTGATAGTGGACTTCATCCCTGGCTTGGTAGCCCCCAGAGTAGGTTGTTTGAACCGAACTGGGTAAACAATTCTGTGTGTTCTTTACTGTTTTATGTTTGTTATTATTGCCTGTGCTGCGTAATTGTGGATGTCATAACATCCAGTTTGACATCGAGCGTGTGTTACTAGAATTTTCAGTTATGATTGAAAACATGTTAGGGATAACGTAGAGAATTAATGCAATAGTTACCAAGACTTATTAATCATTTTGCTTTACACGTTCGCCCTTTCAGATTTTGAACATGTGCTAAATAATCTTAGGTTTACATGTATTTGCAGTTTTATATGTTGAACTTCTGATTCATCTTAGAAATCAGACTTTTGATCCAGGGGGCCAGATATTTCTAGATGATCACTTTGTAGATAGTTCAACTTGCACTTCAGAATTTAATCATTATTTCATTCAAGACACAAATCCATACTAATGTTCTTTAGAATGAACTTGAATCTATCTTCAGAAAGAGGTTTTGTGAAAATATCAGCCCATTGATGGTCTGTATCAGTAAAGTTTAAGCTTAATATCCCTTTCTGAATATAGTCTCTGATGAATTGATGTTTAATTTCTATGTGTTTAGCTTTAGAGTGAAGAATAGGATTTTTGGAAAGGCATATTGCAGAAGTGTTATCACAGAAAATGGAAATCTTACGCTCATAGATGTGATAATCCTCTAACGAACCCTTCATCCAAAGCATTTGAGTGCTACATCCTGCAACATCAACATATTCTGCTTCTGTAGTTGATAGTGCAATGGTGTCTTGCTTTTTGCTATACCAGGAGATCAAATTATTTCCTAGAAACTGACAGCTTCCAGATGTACTTTTACGTTCAATTCTATCTCCAGCAAAATCGACATCACAATAACCTACTAAGTTGAACTCTTTGGATTTTCTGTAACATTATCCAACATTAGTAGTACCTTTCAGATACCTTAGAATTCTCTTGACAGCAGTCAAGTGTGATTCTCTGGGATCTTATTGGAATCTTGCACATAAACATACACTAAACAGAATATCAGGCCTGGATGCAGTCAGGTAGAGTAATGATCCAATCATACCTCTGTAGAGCTTTTGATCTACCTTTTTACTTACCTCATCCTTGCCTAAAATACAAGTAGGATGCATTGGGGTTTTTGCTTCTTTACTTTCTGATAATTTGAATTTCTTCAGAAGTTCTTTGACATATTTTTATTGATGAATATAAGTGCCTTCAAAAGTTTGGTTTATTTGAATTCTCAGAAAGAATTTTAGTTCACCCATCATGCTCATTTCAAATTCTTCCTGCATAGACTTAGCAAATTCTGGCAACTGGAGCAAAGGTTTCACTATAGTCAATGCCTTCTTGTTGACTATACACTTGAGCAACCAGTCGTGCCTTATTTCTGATGACTTCTCCTTATTCATTTTGTTCCTGAACACCCACTTTGTTCCGCTGATGTTGAATCCTCCAGGTCTTGGAACTAGATCCCATACATCATTTCTGATGAATTGATTTAGCTCTTCTTGCATAACAATGATCCAATATATGTCTTGGAGTGCTTCATCTACCAAAGTTGGCTCTATCATTGATACTAATCCAAATAATGAGTTTTCATTATTTCTTAAGTATGCTCTAGTTCTGATAGGATCATCTTTCTTGCCCAGAATGACATCTTCTGAATGATGTGTAGTTAGTCTTGGAAATCTTTTCTGTGAGTTTTCTTCAGAAGTTCTCATATTTTCCATGGTTGATGTGGTTTCTGATGTTTCTTTGTCTTCTGAGTCATCAGGAATCAAAGGTTGTTCTTCTGTATCTGCAAGATTTTTAGTCTGCTTTGGCTTTTGATGGCCAAGCTTATCATCAAATCTGATATTGAATGATTCCTCAACTATTAATGTCTCTGTGTTATATACTCTGTAGCCTTTTGATCGTTCATAATATCCAAGCAGAAAGCACTTTTGAGCCTTAGAATCAAACTTTTCAGATGTTCTTTAGTGTTAAGAATAAAACAAGTACAACCAAATGGGTGAAAATATGAAATATTAGGTTTTCTATTCTTCCATAGCTCATAAGGAGTCTTATCAAGAATGGGTCTGTTGTACCCCAAAATTTGCTCGCATTTTTTTTCAAAGAGAAGGTAACGGACTTCTGTCTAAAATTTGGAGTTTCATATAATCTTGGATTTTATTTCATAAATATCCTGATTTTATGAATACTCAGTTTTTTAGAATATTCTTATACGGTATTTTGGTTCGCTGTTTAATTTATTCTTACACAAACGCCAAGTACTGTTTATCACTTCACACACGCTGTTTATTTGAGATTTATTTGCAGATAAATAGTACTGACGCAATTGGTACAGAATTAAATTTTGCAGGCGCAGAGTCCGGGGATTCAGACTGTACTGGTAACAATTAAATTATTATTGGTTTTTTGTTTCCCACTAATTTTTTTGTACTATATTATTTTCAAATCTTTTCCTCTCTTTTCAAATCTCTTTCTTTCAAATCAAATCCTAACTTTATTCCAAACATCTTTCTTTTCAAACCCTACCATACACTTTCTTTCAAAACCTACTATCATTCAAACTTTCCTTTTTTGTACGGTATCACTTCATTCCCCAACGTCTCCATCCTTCTTTTCTCTCTATAAATACCCCTCATTTTTTCCATAAAATCTCACATCAAATTTCACTCATTCCCCAAATTTCTATCATACTATCTCATAATTATTTCCTCTTCTTCCCCGACAAAAAAATGGCAAAGTGGGTGGATACGTTTTTTCTTATGGTCATCACTGTTTTTACGGTGATCATGTCCTTTTTCTGTCTGCATAGTCCTGAAAATGCGGACCTGGGATGCTTGCACTCCCGCACATCTATATATTGTTGTTTATAGCATGGATTTTTAATCGTCATACTTAAAGTTTGTCGTATCTTTCGCTTTCAAATAACGTACCGTTCATTATATTTGTCGTACTGTTTGTTATATTATGTAATATTTGTACTGTCAGTATTAAATATTATACTATCTGTTATACCGTCGTTGAATTATCGAGATAATATTATGTGTGTTTATTGCTAGTTAAATATTTATTTCTGTGCATTAAATCCTTTTCAATTTTATTATCGGTAATTTCGTTCGCGTACGGTATATTTTATTTATTTATTATGTTTGTGTTTTTCTAACAAATCATGTAAATAATTTTTCACCATTAACACAACAAAAACAAAAGGAGAAAAATTAACTTTAACTGTTAAGTTTTCACTTTAACTGTTACGTTAATACCCAGACAACCAGTTAACAGTCAAACCCGCTGACAGCACGATTCTCCGTGTTTGTATTATCATTCAAATAAATCTTTCACATTTCAAAATTCCAAGATTTTTGTTCTAGAAGTCTTCTGATAATCACATGATCAGCAGAGACTCAACACTGCACAAAAATCAGGTACGCTTAACTATCTCCTACAGAAACAGTCCCTAACTAGGGTTTTTGTTTTTTTTCAAGAGAACAAGTTTTTTGAGACCTCAAATGGATTTCATGGATCTCCATATGTCTCAAAGTACCACCAGACAAATTTTCAAACTTCGATTCGCTCGGACGCACAATCAGCAGCTCAAACAGTCAACAGACGACCAGTTTGACCGAAAAGTCAACAGACAGTCAAAAATGAATTTTTTTGTCAACATCCATATTTTGTCAAAAGATTCATCATTTGATCAATGGTTGATCATAATTCATCAAGAAAAGTTCAGAAATCAACAAAACCCTAAATTTCAAAATTAGGGTTTTCTCCTAAAAATTCAACTAAACTTTGACCGGCCATAACTCTTTCCTCGTTCAACCAAAAAATCCCAACCAAAGCTTATTTTGAAGGAAATTCAATTATCTTTCAAATGAAATTAGTCCCATGGTCATTGGATTTACCATTTGGAATATATGAGCTCAGACATTACAGGTCATTTTCAAAGTCAACAAAAAGTGGTTTTTTATCAAAGCCCATAACATCAAGATAACTTCTCCAAATACAAAAAAGCTTCCAAAGTAGCTTGTAGAGGACATCTTGAGGTTTCTAAAAAGTACAAGAACTCCTTCATATGATCAAAATTGAGGGATTTATGCCTTGTTGAAGTTGGCTATTTTTGGGAAAATGCATGAAACCAACATTGATCAAAAATGTTTTTTTTCCAAAAGAGGCCAAGTATTCATGATCCAAACATGTTTCTAATGATGTTAAAGGGCTCCCACGACCAACATAAGGCCCATGACATTTTTATTTCTTTTTTAATTTAATTTTATTCCATTTAAAGTTAAATTAAAAAAGAAATGGTTCAAGATAATGATTCAAGGCTTTTGTCCTTAGCATGAGCCATCAAATTTGATCCAAACTCTGCAGCATAGAGATGTACAGCAGGCCTATAGCAAGAGGGGTGAAGAAAATTGAAGCCATGGCCAAGAAATTCAAAGCTTTTATTATTAAAAAAATTCAAAAGTTCAAAAACACTCAAAGCTTGTTAGCTTAAGTTTGTAGCACTCTTATTGCTTATAAATGGCTTGGGACACTTTAGCAAGAGGACACACACGAAAATTAGCAAAAAGAATAGCCAAGAAGTTCATAAAATCTCAAAAATATCACATACTTTCAACATTTTCGTTTTCTTTTTATAAGCACATATCAATCCAAAACAATCACTTCAATCTTCTCCTAGGCTAGTATAGAACAGGTTCAGACCATTAGCCACAATTGTTTGTACTTATAGCATGCATAATAATATCTCCATATTCTATTAAATTTTCAATTTTAATATCTCATGTTCTAATACTTTTCAATGTAATCTAATGGTTTCTATGAGTTCCTATCATGATTTAGAGGTGATCCAACGTATCACATGTGAGCCATAAACCCTAAAACATAGTGTGCCATTTTTGAACCTCAAGGATGTGAAGCTTTCGTTTTCATAGATGGAGAGGGTTTCAGTCAAAACTAACACCACCAATGAACTCCCAACATGCCATTTAGTGGATCTGGGTTGTGCTTGTGGATTTATTCTCACGTTTTTTGCAGGTTCCAAAAAGCATCGAAAAAGAAAGAATAATCCGCAGGTAATTTGGCTGCTAAATCCGCAGCAAAATCCGTAGGAAAAAGGAAGAAGATGATGAATAGTAAAGAGGACCTTTTGACCGCTCGCGTGGCATTTTCTCTTCTTTTCATTCGCTGGTCAGCTCGCGTGGTTCCCACCTGAGACTTTTGAAAGCTGACAGATCCATTGCTGCACTCCTATCCATGTATACCATGTTCTCTCCAATTTGAGCCACATGATCAATATGATTGCACATCAAACGCACCTGAACACACATCCATCCCATAGACCTTCCCATCTACCACACTTGATCCAGATTTAATATATATTTTTCATTTTATTTAATTTTCTTTACAAAATTATTTAAAAATAGTTTAAAAATCAGAAAAAATATGCAAAAAAATATTTTAGGTTGATAAAATATTGTCTTAATTTTTGACACAAAAATATTTTATTTTTCTTAATAATTAAAATATTTTGTTTAATTAATCAATATATATTCACATATTTCCATTTCAATAATTTTTAACCTATCAAAAAAATCAGAAAAAAATATTTTCTTTTTATTAAATTAAGTTTGTATATTCTAAACTAATTTTGTACATAATTAGAATATTTTTTCCTTTAAGTTTAATTTATGTGTATAATTATTTGTATAGTTATATGTTAATTAACTTAATAATCTCCAAAACAAATTTCAAAAATCACAAAAAAATTAATTTTATTTTAAAATTAATTAACAAACAATTTGGACATATTTTAGACTTAACTTTTTAGGTTTAAATTTTATTTCTAATTCTTAACCTTTTAATTAAATTAATTATGCATTAATTTTAATTAAAATCAACCATCCAAAAATCCAAAAATATTTTCCCTTTATCTTATTGCAATTTAAATTCATAGATAAGTGTATAGGTTGTCAAATTCATGTAAATAGCGTAGTTTACATTTCTCGCACAATCGATGTAATAGCGTAGATTTACTTTCCACATTTTACATTCCCGCACTTTAATTTCTGTACATATAAAACTGCGTGTATGGCAAGAATAATAACTGAAGCGCTAGATCACTAATTTCAAAGACAAAAATATCTGAAACTAAACACAATCACACTTGCACCTCTTAGGGTAATCCCTCTGTTACTCTTTTCAAAATCAATTCTACTGCTCAAATGCAAAAGTTCAAATTATTTCTTTTTGTATCCAGTCAAAGAAAACTTTCTAAAAGAAATGGGAAAGAACCTTATGAACTTAAGGTATACCTCCTAATTGCTTGCTCAATCAAAAACAACAGAAGTTCTTACACATCACTGTTTTTTCAAAACAAACTTTCAAAAAAGACAACACTTTGTATATATCCAAACAAGGATAATTACGAAGTTAAAAATCTTTTTTTCAAACCATCAAAATATCTTTCGAAAGATAAACACTTTGTATACTGTAACACCCCGATATCCGCTACACGCATCAACCGTGTCGGCCAACCGAGCATGTTACCGGCTTAATCAATAATCCTCCCTAGGTCCGCTTATCGGCTGCCCAGGAAATATTGTTTTTGCCTCCTGCAGGAATCGAACCATGTACCTAGGGGTTAAGTACATATTCATAGCAATTCCTGCTACCAATTGACGACAGGGTCTTATGGATACTCTATTTTGAATATAGCATGCCATATTGGCTTCAATGATCATTGTCCTAGCCATTTCTTGTAATGTTCCGTTTTTACGTTCAACAACCCTATTCTGCTGAGGTGTTCTAGGACAGGAGAAGTTGTGAAAGATTCCATTTTCTTTGAAGAACTTCTCAAAGAGATGATTCTCAAATTCTCCTCCATGGTCACTTCTGACCTTAATGATTTTAGATTCTTTTTCATTTTGAATTTGTTTACAGAAATCAAAAAATACAGTATGTGTTTTATCTTTATGTTTTAAGAATTTTACCCATGTCCATCTGCTGTAGTCATCTACAATAACTAAACCATATTTCTTACCTCTTATTGATGCTGTTTTCACTGGACCAAATAAATCAATATGTAGAAGTTCTAAAGGTCTTGAAGAAGAAATGACATTTTTAGATTTGAAAGAGGATTTTGAGAACTTTCCCTTCTGACATGCTTCACAAAGAGCATCTGAGTTGAACTTTAAATTGGGCAATCCTCTTACTAAGTTGAGTTTGTTAAGCTGAGATAATCTCCTCAAGCTAATGTGTCCCAATCTTCTGTGCCAGACCCATTGCTCATCATTTACAGATAGAAGACAAGTAACTTTCTGAAATTTAAAATCAGAAAGATCAATCTTATAAATGTTATTCCTTCTTTTACTAGTAAAAATAATTAATCCATCTTTCTAACTTACAACCTTGCATGATTTTTGATTAAAGACTATATCATAACCATTATCACTTAGTTGAATAATGGAAAACAGATTATGAGCTAATCCTTCAACAAGTAAAACATTAGTTATAGAGGGAGAGTTACCATTACCAATAGTTCCCGATCCAATGATCTTTCCCTTTTGGTTCCCTCCAAATTTGACGTCTCCGCCGGATTTAAGTTCCAAGCTTTGGAACATAGACCTTCTTCCCATCATGTGACGCGAGCATCCAGAGTCCAGGTACCATGACTGGTGTTTTAACTTCATTGATAAGGGCATTTGCAACATAGACAATTTTCTTCTTAGGTACCCATATCTTTTTGGGTCCTTTGATGTTAGTGTGCCTGGAGCTTTGTTTTAACTTGGGTCTAGCACAATATTTTTCAGAGTAGGATGTATATTTAATATTGTGAGTGTGACCAAATTTAAAATGTGTGTGCAAAGGTTTATATTTTATTTCCATGTCATCAACTGATTTAGGTATATATGGCTCCTTACCCCGAGGTGTTTCATAGCCAATTCCATTTCGATTGCTTCTACTAACACCATAAATCATTGAGGCCATTTTGCTTCTGTTTATGCTTTTAACTAGAAATGTTTGAAAACTATCATCATATTCTTTTAGAATATCAGATTTTAAGGTGCTATCCGAATCAAGAACTTTGTTTCCTTTTCTTCTATTAGTTGTGTGGTGCTTTCTTTAAGTTTAGAATTTTCTTGTTTAAGTTTCTTTGTTTCAGTTAATAGATCAATCTTTAGCTTTTTAAATTTAGTTCTTAACCTATTACGTCTTTCTAAAAGGTCTAATAAGCTTTCTTCAAGCTCTTTTCTAGTAAGTTCAGAAAATACATCATCTGATTCAGCTTTTGAGTTTGAATCATTTTCTGTGGTGGCCATGTATGCTATGTGGGCATGATCATCTTCTGAATTGTACTCGTCGTCCGATGTGTCATACCCCAAAATTTGCCCCTCTTCATTTCATCTTCAATAGTTCAAGGTTCTAGGGTTTTCTCAAAAGCACTCTCTCCTATTCAAAATTAGGGTTGGCACTTCATCAAAAGAATTTGAGTCTCTAAGGCCTCAAATAGATCTCAAGGTGTCTCATATGTCTCAAAGCATCTCCATGTCAAAAGTCAAGCTTCAGTTCCAAGGATTGCTCACTCAATGGCTCAGATGATCAACAGTCGACTAGTTTGACCTAAAAGTCAATTATGGTCCAAGTACAGTCAAAACTCCTGACTTTTGGTCAACATCAAGTATTTGAAGTTATATCCATCATTTGATCAAAGGTTGATCATGACCCATTAATAAAAAGTCGGAAACGAACAAAGAAAAGGTTCAAATTAGGGTTTTTTAAAGGAGAAAGTCAACTCAACTTTGACCGGCCATAACTTTCACATGGAGTATCAAAAATTTCCCAACCAAAGCCTATTTTAAAGGAAATTGGATTCTCTACAACTTTGTCTCTCACAAGCCAAGGCCAGAAATGCATCATTTGAGAGATATGGTCAAGGAGATTATAGGTCCTCCGAAAAGTCAACAAAGAACACCTTTTGGGTCAAAGCTCATAACTTGAGCATGGAAGCTTCAATTGAGATGAAACCAAAAGGGTCATTTAGAGGACTTTTTAAGCTTTCCAGAAAGTTCTAGAACATGGTCATATGGCAAAAATTGAAGGAGATACAAGGCTCAGAAGTTGGTCGATTTTGGTAAAATACATAAAAGGCAAAGTGGAGAATTTTGAGTTTTTAGACTAATGGGCCTAGGGTTTTAATTTCAAAACACATCCATGGCATGAATAAAAACCTCTAAACCCATTTTCATATTTTTGTGACTTTTATTTATATTTATTTGAATTTCTATTCAATAAAATTTAAAATAAAAAATTATTATAATACAAAAAGAATGGTGCATGGCTTAAAGACTTGGATTTCTATCATATTAAAGGCCCAACATGACATAGGGATAAGTGGCAAACCGTGTAAAATAATGAAGAGGCAATTAGAGCTAATTTTGGAAGGTTCCCATGGTGATCTCAATCAATATTTCAATTATGGATTTTGAAAGATTCAGTTAAATTTTGTTAACCTAATTGAATCCATATATATACTAAGACAATCAGAAGGAGGGGAGGGAGAAATTGCTGGCAGCCTCAAGAGTTCTTCATAAAAAACGCAAAAAAAAAAAAATTCAAAGAAAAGGAGAATCCGGTTTTGGGAATTGAGGGAAGTTCAAGGGCTTTTGAAGATTGAATCACGTCCCCAGGCCCTCTCTGAAACTTTTCCAATTATCTTCAAGGCGTGAAGATCTCGAAATCACCCCCAAGAACTCACGGTTTTGCACTCTCTGAACTTGGTTCGAATTCAATGTTTTATACACCATAGATGTGATTTGATTGTATATTCACGTTTGACATGATTCCTTGAAAGTTTCTGGTTAATTCAATTGTTGTTTAATCGCTTGTACCAAGAACTGCCATTGCTAGGGTTTGGAAGCTTGAATGAGGGGTTTCTGTTTTAGGTAAAATTACATGAAATTACATATATCTTTGAGTTCCTGAGGACGAGACGAGTTCAACCATGGCTTTGTTTTTTTATTTATGTTGTGCGTGGTCGATTTTTGAAGTTACAGGACCTATGGCTATGGAGGTTTGTCCGTTGCTATAGCCCAGGTCTAATACTACGGTTGGGCAAGGAAGATGAAGATGTGTCTTTGCGTGATTGGACCAATTCGAAAATCTGGGCTCGCGCGCGCGTTTGCCTTTGGGGTTTTCTGAGTATTATATATTATATTTATTGGTCACTTGATAATCAACAAATGAAAAATGGCGTGGTGGTAGTGGCGTTTCGGTTGGCATCGAGCAAAAGAGCCTGGGTTCGATCCCCAGGTGAAACATCTTATTTTTTTAAAAATAGACTTGGCTTTCAGATCCAGCGTTGCTCCCCTACGCGCTCTACAATGCACCTTCAGATCTAAGCCACCAGATCAATTGTAAAACCACATCCAAGGAATCAGAATGCAGCTCCATGGTATACCTTCAATAGTGCAGCAACACAGGATTTAAACCAGGTTCTTTATATATATTTTCTAGTTAATTAGATTAATGGTTAATTATTGTTTTTAATTCAATTAATTTATTTTAATTAATAGTAAAATAAAATTAGGATTAGGGATTTGATTATTTAGAATTTGTTTCGTCGATTATTTCGATTATTCGACTTAATTGATTTTAATTAATTTTAAATATTAAGAAAAACCTAGAAAGATTACCCATGCGTTAGGGTTTGCCCAATCCCACTGGCCACTTGGCCAAAGTTTTTAGGATTTAATTTGTTATTCGTTCCGACTAAATCTATTGGTCGCAATGATTAATAATCGGTTAATTTAATTAATCAAATCCAATAATAAAAACGTCAATTCTAACTCCCCTTTAACGGATAAATGACGGGTGAATACCTATTTCATCCCGCCTTCGAATTGGTCGACTCTCTATGTCGTACTGATCAAATATCCGAATAAAGCATTTTAATTACATAAAAAATTAAAATACACTTTATTTGCTGCTCGTGACGATCGAATCTATCGGTCAGAGTAACCAGCAATACACTACTTCAATCCGTTAACTATAATGATCAAATCTATTGATCATCGCAACTAACGGTAACATATCAAACCAGGGTTGTACGCCATCTAAAACACACTAAACCACGAAACTACGCATTTTCATCTCTTCAAAACTGCGATTTTCAAACAACGATAAGGTAATTCAAAATACCTTCGAACTTCGCATTTCAAAAACTACGATAGGCCACTCAAAAAGCCTTTAAAATACCTTCAAACCATATCAAATCAAATTCAAAGGCGTACAACCCTGTGCCCGAACTACGTTGACTTTGATTCTCCATAAGGAGATATGTAGGCACTTGGCAACAAGGCGAGTCCCCTTCCTCAAAATTCTAATTAGGTTCAAATCTTACCATTCACCCTTTTCATTTTGTTAGCTATTAAACCTTAATAATTTTTTGCCATAAAATTGTTACCTTAGATTCAAAGCCATAGGAAAGGGTTGAGGGTGCCTAACACCTTCCCTCGACCTGATTATAATAATCTTACCCCGATCTCTTAACTGCATAAGGTTTCCTATTCGCCTTGGTAGAATAGGTGGCGACTCTAAAAGTCTTTCTTTTAGGGCAGGTTGCTACAGCTGGCGACTCTGCTGGGGATAACTATAATGGTGAGTTATTATGCTCCTAATGCTTGAGAGGGTTTAGGTTTTGGTAAACGGTTTAGGTTTTTGGCGAAATTTTTAGGGTTTGGCTAATTCGCCCCATTAGGGTTCTTGGTTTTTTATAAATATTTAAATTTTATTCATTTATTTATTTATTTGCAATCTTATTTATTCACTACAATTCATTTATTTACCGCAATTCAGTTAGATGTTTATTTATTTGAATATGTGTTATTTCATTGCTTTTTGGGATATAAATTGTTGTTAAACCTAAGCGTGGGAATTATATTTAAGACCAGAGGGGAATTACATCGCCTATGAGTCTTATTATAATTCCACTCAGAGTGGGTTGAATATCCGAAAATGTCTGATACGAAGCTTGACTTTGTTGAGGGTAGGACTTGGTATTTAGCTGATCTCTCTGGGAACCTACCCCTAAAATTCGAACCTCATGGATAAAATGAGTTGTTCTAAAATCCAAAGAGACAAAAAGTCTCGGCGGCTACGAACGACCCCATGAGACCTTCTAGAACATACCACTGGGAAGGGTAGGCACCCTAAACCGTTACGTCGAACCGATGAACCTAGGGCTTATGTGCTTATTATGTGTTTGCAATTTATATACTGCGAATGTCTTGCGTTTTAATTTTGCAGGTATTCCTACGCGTTCCCTAGCCTGCATGGACTCTATTTCCAAGACCATGTCCTTCCCACGAAGGACATCTCCATTTATGCACGTTTATTGGCCTCTCGATGGCCATGAGACCTAGTGACTGTCATGAACGGTCACTCCGCGCCTGCTTCTATGCACTCCCTAGCCTGTAGGGAGTTTCCTTTTATATCATTGTATTTTTTACAACTATGTGTCCTTCCCGCGAAGGACATCTTCGTTTACGCACGTTGATTGGCCTCTCGATGGCCATGAGATCTGGTGACTGTCTTGAACGGTCACCCCGTACTTACATCTACGTATCCCCTAGCCTGTAGGGATTCTATTTCCAAAAAATCACATCCCTCATACGAAGGACAACTTCGTTAGCATGCGTTCGATTGGCCTCTCGATGGCCATGAGATTTGGTGACTGTCTTGAACGGTCACCAGTTGCTACCTTCCGCATACTCCCTAATTTAAGGGATTTCCATTGGCGTGTCATAACATCTATCTTGCAAGGATTTCACGAGGGTCTAATTTCGCCTCTAAGGCTATCCCTAGGATCATACGTCACACATCTGCATTGCATACACGGAGTTATAATACAAGGAGTCTCTCGCATACCCATGCATTTGCATTTTCATGCATTCATACATTTACACTTGCATATCCATCTTCGCCCGCATCCACACTTAACATGCTAGCCGATCTCCCGGGACTCACGAAGAGAATAAAAAAGGATCATAAACTATGGAGAAAGGAAGATAAATTATTGAGAACGACCTTGGTCTAAGAAAAAAAGAGGATGTCTTTCACCATGCCAGCCACATGTCCATGCCTTTTCGTAATAGGATTATAAACGCAACAAAGGTCATCGTCGAGCAAGGATTGGTTCAACAAAGATGTTCCCTCATAGATACACGCAAGGGGTATCTAGTCATAAAGGGGTTCATCTATGAACATAACAAAACTTACAAGGACACTCTACGATAACCTGGGGGCAAGGATTAGTCCAACTGGGGCAATACCCTGAACAAAGACGCATAACCACGATGGAGAGAAGGCGACATGTGTTAACCCCACACCAAGGGGCAAAATGGTCATAGGTTTTCCTCATCAATCTACGAACTCCGAAGATTGCGAATGGTGTGACACTATCCTTAGAAAAAGCAAAAGAGGTTCATTCAAAGGAAACTCATGAAGTTCCGATACGACGAAAACCCACCGCTAACGATTTATTCCCAACAGATTTGACATGTCCAAGGAGAACTCGAGGTTACCCTTTACTTCTACAAGTTCATCAACTAAGGAGTAAAACAAGGTCTATGGATCTACAAAGGAGGTTGTCCCTAGGATCAATAGGTGTTTATCATGCTCAGAATTTCAACCCCTACGATCGCTAAGTGTTACTCAAGATAAAAAGTTGTACCTTCGGATTAGCAATTCTAATGGGATGACCATGCAGGTTTTGAAATTGATTCATTCGCTCACTACTACGACTTTCAATTTCAAATTTAGGGTTATTAACAAACTTAAGGGAGGATGAAGAATACAAATAACTAAATCTCGCTAAATGTATGCTTTCAAGGTAAGACTGAACCGACAATGTACATGCATTGTTTCAATTCCCAAACAGTGGAGATATAAGGATGTTAATCCCCCGTCACCCCCTCGAGCCAGGAGTTGGAGTTTTGTTTCTACTTTTCAAATAAACCTTGATTTCAACCAGGGGCATGGTAGATTTCGATTAATTCAATGGTGTGTTTTGGTTGTCAAGAGAATCAGTCAATCCGAGCAAGGATTCAAGTAAAGATTCAAGCAAAGGTTCAAGCATAAGGTTCAAGCATACCTTCTTCCTCGCATTCATCCAAGATTGAGGAAGCAATGGAGATAACATTCACAACATCTCCCTCCTCAATACATCATTCAAGAAAGAAGAAGTATCAAAGTCGAAGCTTAAAAATCAAAGTCAACATAGCAGTCACAACAGTCAATATCCAAAGGAGCATTCACAACAACATAAAAGAGGAGAAAAGCGCCCGCTAAGTCAAAATGGAAAACAAAATGACTCAGGCAAAAAATTAGGACATCCCGATGGATCAAACTCAAAGGAATTGGTTCATGCAAAAATAAGGGATAAAAACAAAGGCGAAATACAAAGGATAGTCTTGTGACTGCTAAATCACCGAAGCTTCTCATCTATGCTTGGATCGCTACAACATTTTTCATTGGTGCTTGGATCTCTACTAAGGCTTCTGCTCAACATAACAACTGAAACGACTATCCCACAAACAAAGCACATTCATTGGATTAGGCGAATTTTTAGGATTTGGAGAACATCAAGGAGAAAGGGGTGGGTTAAATAAATTTTGAGCCTTTTATCCATTGTTTCTTAACCCATGAACCAGACAAAGTTACAACATTTAAAAGTCCTAATTGAGGCAAGGTTAACTACGAAAGCATATTAAGCAGGATTTTGTTATACTGACTCCTAGGTTTGTTAAAACTATTTCTAACCACTACGCTTCTTCAAACATTCATTTCCAATCATCCAGTCCTAATTCATAACGGACTTCGATTTCAAAACTTGCACACGCATCGCATTGGAGTTACTTCTCAAAGGGTACAACGTCATCTACGAATATACACTTAGCATCAAGGAGATCTCAAAATTGGTTAAAGACTCTGGAATGGGGGAACCACATCTAGGGGGTTCTCCTAAACAGGGGCAAGATTTCAAGGGTTACAGGGGCGTACAAGCAAAAATCCTATTAACTCGGGGCATTCTTCCTAAGGTTCAATCGACTTGGGGCACATCTCGAAGCAACAACAAGCAGGGGCATGTCAAACATGGGAAGAATTCAAAAGGATAGAACACTATGGATAGCCCTCCATATCCTGGAGATCAAGAGCATACCCTTTAGTATAAACGTCGAAGCATATGACAAGGTTATTTCTCGGGGAACTTCCTCCATGGCTTGGAGATCATAGGCATCTTTTCCACTAAACATTGGGGCATTGGATATCAAATCCATAAGGTAAATAACTCAAAGGGTTAAAGGCGTGGAGAACCTCAAAAGGTTAAAGGCGTGGAGTAATTCAAAAGCCAAACTGGGGCAAGGCGCACAACATAAGGGAAAGGCGTTCTCATACTTTACAACCTCGGACCGATCTTTCTCCTAACTACGATCTTCAAATTCAAAAACAGGGATTGGGAAGTCGCGCTAGCATCACACCCCACCTTATCAAACAAACCTGCAACTCCAGCGAGCTATATACGCTTTGGTTATCAATAACCTATCATCGGAGCATCATGCAAATACATATAAGTCATGCATTACATACATTGGTTGATACATTATACCGTACCTTTTTAGGTAGTCTTCTTTAAGACAAAACTCATGATCCTTTCTAGGAGCCACCTCAAGCAGTCTTATTCAAGAAAAATTGTCATCCTTTCCATGAACCTCTTCAGGTAGTCTTATTTAAGACATTATTTTTCTAAGAACCTTTCTAGGTAGTCTTCTTTAAGACAATCATCGTCATTCCCAAGAACCTTTTTAGGTAGTCTTCTGTAAGACATTCTTTTTCTAAGAACCTTTTTAGGTAGTCCTTTCAGACATCTTTCAGCCTTTCCAGGCAGTCTTCTTTAAGACATCCCTTATCCTTTGCTATAAAAAACCTTTTCAGGTAGTCTTCTTTAAGACAAATTTTATCCTTTCTAGGAACCTCTTCAGGTAGTCTTCTTTAAGAAAAATTTTCATATCCATTCCAGAAACCTTTTCAGGTAGTCTTATAGAAGACATTACTTTGTTCCACTCGTTACATCAGCCAACATATACATGAGCATAAGCATTATCCACATACATAAACGTTACCAAGCCGGCATAAGCATAGCCGTGGTGTAGGTGCAAATACGATTTAAGCAGGTTCAATAAGGAGATAAAATCTTAGGATTGACATCAACATCAGCATACATACGCATTAGCATATGCATATCATCTAGTGCATTCACATACTACAAAAGCCTAGTTTCCAACTGTTATACCCCAAAATTTGCCCGCATCTTTTTTCAAGAAAAACTCCAATCTGAAAATTAAGAGTCTCATATAATCATGGATTTTTATTTCAACAAAGATCCTGACATATGAAATACTTAGTTTTTAGAATTTTTCTTATACAGTAATTTGGCTTGCAGTTGAATTTATTCTTACGCAAACGCCAAATACTGTTTATTACTTCACACATGCTATTTATTTATTTACAGATAAATAGTACTGACACAATTGGTACAGAGTTAAATCTTTTTGCAGGCGCAGAATTAGGAAACTCAGACTATACTGGTAACAAGTAGATTATTATTATCTTTTGTTTCCCACTAATTTTTGTGCTATATTCCATTATTTTCAAAAATCTTTTCAAATCTCTTTTTCAAAAATCAAATCCTAACTTTATTCTCTACATCTCTCTTTTTCCCAACACTATCATACACTTTCTTTCAAATCTTACTTCCACTCAAATTTTCCTTTTGTACGGAATCACTTCATCCCCCAACGTCTCTATTTTCTTTCCATTCTTTAAATACCCCCCATTTTCTTCCATAAAATCTCACATCAAATTCTAACTCATCTTTCAAATTCCTACCTCATATCTATTTTCTCTTCTTCCCTAACAAGAATGGCAAAGTGGATAGAGACACTGTCTCTTACAGTCATCACCATTGCTACGGTGATCATGACTTTCTTCTGCCTGCATAGTCCTGAAGAGTGTGGACCTGCAATGGTTGCACTCCCAATCATCTACATGTTATTGTTCATAGCATGGGTCATCAATCGTCATTCTTAAAATTTGCCGTATTTCTTATTTCTTAAATGTACCGTTTATTCGTCGTACTGTTCAATATAGTATGTAATATTTGTACTGTCAGTATTAAATGTTGTACTATCTGTCATAATATTGCTTAATTACTAAGATAATATTTTGTGTGTTTTCTGCCAGTCAAATATTCCTATTTATGTGCATTAAATGATTTTCAGGGTTATTATCGGTAATTTTGCCCGCATACCGTAAATATTAGTTATTTATTATGTCTATGTTTTATTTAACAAGTCATGTAAATAAACTTTCATTTTTCACATAAAACAAAAACAACAAAAAAGAAAATTAACTTTGACTGTTGATTTTTCACTCTAACTGCTACGTCAATACCTGAACAGTCAGTCGACAGCCAAACTGCTGGCAGTACAATTCTCAGTGTTTTGTACCATCAATCAAATCAATCTTTCACAATTCAAAATTCCAAGATTTTTGTTCTAGAAGTCTTCTGAATATCACGCGATTAGCAGAGACTCAACACTGCACAAAAATCAGGTACGCTTAACTGTCTCCTACATAAACAGTCCCTGACTAGGGTTTTCTTGTTTTTACAGGAGAAACAAGTTTTTGAGAGCTCAAATGGATTTCATACACATCCATATATCTCAAAGTACCATCATACAAATTTTCAAACTTCAATTCACTCAGACGCACCGTCAGCAGCTCAAACAGTCAACAGACGACCCGTTTGACCCAAAAAGTCAACAGACAGTCAAAAATGAAATTTTTTGTCAAAGTCCATATTTTGTAAAAGGATTCATCATTTGATCATTGGATGATCATAATTCATCAAGGAAATATCAAAAATCAACAAAACCCTAAGATTCAAAATTAGGGTTTTTGCCTGAAAAGTCAACTCAACTTTGACTGATCATAACTCTCTCATCCTTCATCCAAAAAATTCAAACCAAAGCTCATTTTGAAGGAAATTCAATTATCTTTCAAATGCCATTGATCCCATGGTCATTGGATTCACCATTTGAAAAATATGACCAAAGACATTACAGGTCATTTTCAAAGTCAACAAAAAGACACTTTTTTCAAAAGGACACACAAAGAGCATCAAAAATCATTTTGACATGAGACCAAAGGCATTGGTTAGAGGACTCTTTGAGGTTTCCAAAAAGTGCAAGATCTCCTTCATATGACAAAAATTGAGGGATTTACACCTTGTTGAAGTTGGCTAAATTTTGGGAAAATGCATGAAACCAACATTGCTCAAAAATGCATTTTTTCCAAATGGGGCCAAGTTTTCATGGTTCAAACATCATTTACACAATATTATGGGCCTCCCACGACCAAGACAAAGCCCACACCATTTTTATTCATTTTTGGTTTAATTTTATCACATATAAGATTAAATTAAAAAGGAAAAATGGAAGAATAATACATAGCTTTAATCTTAAGCTAAAGCCTCCACAATTGACTTAATTATGCAGCAAGGAAGGTGCAAGGAAAGTCTATGGCAAGAGGTGTGGAAGAATTAAGCAAAGGTTGCTTAAATTTTAAGCTTGAAAGACAAAAATTCAACAAAGACAATTAAGGCTTCTTAGCTTAGTTTTTAAGCACTACATGGCTTATAAACAGCTTATCATACTTCACAAACAAGGGGGGAACAAAATAGAAAAGGAAGCATAGCATAGAAACCTCAAAATTCTCACAAAAATCTCCAAACTATGTAATTTTCATTTTCATATTTCCAATCAATATCAATACAAAACAATCACTTCCAATCATCTCTTAAAGCAACATAGAGTAAGAATAAGCTCTTTGTTTGGTCCCATGAGAGTCGTAATAAGTGTATAAAGTTTTGCATGAACATCATACTCCCTCATGCATACCACACCTAATCAGGTATCCTTTTATTTTCTATTTTATTTTAATTTCTTTACAAAATTAATTAAAAATAGTTTTAAAAATCCAAAAAATATACAAAAAATATTTTTAGACTTCTAAAATAATATATTATTTTCTGAAATAAAAATATTTTATTTTTCTTCAAAATTTCAATATTTTGCATAATTAATAATATATATTTATATATTGGCTTTTTAATTATTCTAACCAATCAAAAAATCATAAAAAAAATTGTTCTTTATATAAAATATTGTTTATATATTATAAACTAATTTTGTACATATTTTGAATAATTTTCTCTCTAAGTTTTAATTATTTGTATAATTATTTGCATAATTATGTTTTAATTAACTTAAATCAATTTCAAATCAAATTCCAAAAATTCCAAAAAAATTAGTTTTGTTTTAAAATTAATTAACAAATATTTTGTACATATTTTAAACTTAATTTCTAGGTTTAAATATATTTCCATCTTTTTTCTTCATTTTAATTTAATTAATCATGCATTAATTATAATTAAAATCAATCATAAAAAATCCAAAAACATGCCTTTTATTTTTCTTGCAATTTAAATTCCTAGATAAATGTATAGGATGTCAAATTCATGTAAATAGGCTAGTTTACATTTCCTGCACAATCGATGTAATTGAAGGATAGAAAAACACTTAGAAAGGGGGGGTTTGAATAAGTGTAGCTTTAAAAACTTGACAGATAAAAATAAATTGCACGGTTATTTTTATCCTGGTTCGTTGTTAACTAAACTACTCCAGTCCACCCCCGCAGAGATGATTTACCTCAACTGAGGATTTAATCCACTAATCGCACGGATTACAATGGTTTTCCACTTAGTCAGCAACTAAGTCTTCCAGAGTCTTCTGATCACACACTGATCACTCCAGGAACAACTGCTTAGATACCCTCTAAGACTTTTCTAGAGTATACTGATCCACACGATCACTCTAGTTACAACCTGCTTAGATCACTTCTAAGACTTCCTAGAGTATTCTGATCCACACGATCACTCTAGTTCCTTACAACTTAATGTAATCAATTCTAAGAGTATTACAAATGCTTCTTGAAAGCTATAATCACAAACTGTGATATTTCTCTTAATCGTTTAAGCTTAATCTCACTAATATATTACAACAGCAATGTAGTGAGCTTTGATGAAGATGAAGATTCTGAGTTTTGATTTGAACAGCGTTTCAGCAAGTTGATATAAGTTGTTTTTGGTGTAGAATCGTTAACCTTGCTTCTCATCAGAACTTCATATTTATAGGCGTTGGAGAAGATGACCGTTGAGTGCATTTAATGCTTTGCGTGTTCCGTACAGCATCGCATTTAATGTTTATACGCTTTGTCAACTACCTCGAGCCTTGTTCACGCTGTGTCTACTGACGTAGCCTTTAGTAGCTTTTAACGTTCCTTTTGTCAGTCAGCGTAGCTTGCCACTTGTACTTTCTTCTGATCTGATGTTTGTGAATACAACGTTTGAATATCATCAGAGTCAAACAGCTTGGTGCAAAGCATCTTCTGATCTTCTGACCTTGAAGTGCTTCTGAGCGTGATACCATCAGAACTTCAGTGCTTCTGTTCTCTTGTTCTTCTGATGCTTCCATAGACCCATGTTCTGATTCTGCTTCAACCATCTTCTGATGTCTTGCCAGACCATGTTCTGATGTTGCATGCTGAACCCTTTGAGACAAAGCTTCTGAGCGCTGAATTATGCGTACTCTTTATATATTTCCTGAAAAGGAAATTGCATTGGAGTAGAGTACCATATAATCTTAAGCAAAATTCATATTATTGTTATCATCAAAACTAAGATAATTGATCAGAACAAATCTTGTTCTAACAATCTCCCCCTTTTTGATGATGACAAAAACATATATAAATGATATGAATTTGCGATCAGAAAGAACAGACGGCAAAAGACAAATTACACAGCTATAGCATAAGCATATGAATATGTCTCCCCCTGAGATTAACAATCTCCCCCTGAGATAAATAATCTCCCCCTGAAATAAATACTAGAAGAACTTTAATAAAAGACTTCCCTGATTATTTCGGTAGAGACGATCATATAAGCTTCTGTCTTTAGAGAATTCATAGCTTCTGACTTCTGCTTCCATTGGACAGCTTCAGAACTAGAATTTCCTTAGATCCCTAGAACACTCACAGCTTCTGATTCCTGCTTCCATCTAGGACAGCTTCAGAACTTGAATTTCTTTGATCTTCTGAACATTCACAGCTTCTGACTTCTGCTTCCATCTAGGACAGCTTCAGAACTTGAATTTCTTTGATCTTCTGAACATTCACAGCTTCTGATTTCTGCTTCCATTTAGGACAGCTTCAGAACTTGAGTTTTCTGGATCTTTAGAACATTCACAGCTTCTGATTTCTGCTTCCCTCGGATAGCTTCAGAGCTTGAATTTCTACCAACCTCACTTCATGCTAGATTTGTATCAGAACATTGTTGAATGTACCAGAGCATCATCAGAGCATCTCTACATCCTGAAATGTTACAGAACAAAAAACTAAACGACAAAAGTCAGCATGAACGGGTCAGAACATAAAATGTATATTCGAACACATTATATGTATCAGAGCCATAACATTATATGTATCAGAGCCATATAGGCTAAAATAATGTATCAGAGCAAATAGAATTTTGTCAGAACAAATAGACAAATATGGATCAAATTCTATTATCAGTGCTTCTGATTCATTCTACTTTCTTGCTTCTGATCTCTGAAGCTTGACAGCACTCGGCTTGCTTCAGTTTCCATGGTTTTGCTTCTTGTGTTTGCTCTGAAGATTCTCTTCACTTCTTTATACCTGCAAAACACTTAAACCATATAGAACTTGCAGTTCTTGTCAGTAAATGTGTGGGAGCTTTACCCAGCAACTGATAGATTAATCAAATCATTTATCATTTATCTTCTCCCCCTTTTTGTCATAACATCAAAAAGAATATTTCAAAAGATTCAGATGAATAAAACGACAAATAAAATTACTGGAATGTAAAAGCAAAGAAACTTTTTCATTTATAATCAAAAGATATTACAAAAGGTTCCTATGTTTAACAAGATGAGAAACATTCCTAGCAAATACATAAAAAGTCATCCCAAGAGGAAATGACTACAAAAAATAAAAACAGCACCCTAGCAGGACACGCTCTGTGTCAACCCATCAAGAATCCCTGTGGACTCTTGTCTTCCAGACTAGAACCTCCACTGTAGAAGAGATCCAAGTGACCAAAGAGGAAGAGAGGGACAGTTCACAGACAGAGAGCTAATGTTGCAAACGGGGCTTTCCCTTAACATAGAAGTTAAGAATATCATTCTTAACCTCCTCCCATAACTCAAGAAAGTCTTCTGTCTTTGGGTGAAAGTTGATAACAACATCAAAGAAGAGGTCTGACTTGAGAGGTATTAGGAGAGCCATCCCGAGATATGCAGAGATCTGTCGCCTTTGAGTCATAGGTCTTCAACAGGCTTAGGGTGAACGCTAGGTTTGAGCTAGGATTTATTTTAAAAAGAAAATTGTTTGAGCAAGAGACGAAAACGGAAGAGAGAAAAGCTTGATGAGGAATGCAAAGAGATAGAGAAAGAGAACACAGATAGAGTGTAAAAAAGAAAGAGAAAATATATGAGGGAAGGAGAAGCGTTTGAAGAGTATTTAAAAGAAAATAAAATGAAACGAATGATGAATAGCATTTAATGTTACGTGACGTGAGGAGAGATAATAATGACAAACGACGTGATTTGCACAGTTACCTAAGTAGACGTCCCCTCAACTGCACGCACGCTTGTCCAGGAATAGTGAACACGTGTTTACCATCTGGATAGCCAGTTACAGCTGTTTTGCTTTTATAGATATTCTGAATCAACTTAGACAATGAAACGTTAGTAATAACTGAATCACAATTTCTAATTGATTTCTATCAGAACTAAAAAAAAATTTCATTTCAGAAGATACTCATACATAAGAACTTCTCATCTTCTCATTCTGAGCTTGTTTCTGAAGACCCATTTTGTACCAATTATATTGAATCCATCTGGTCTAGGAACAAGATCCCAAACATCATTCCTTGTAAACTGATTCAGTTCTTCTTGCATAGCAATTATCCAGTCTGGATCTTCTAGAGCATGATCAACAGAAGTTGGCTCGATCAAAGATACAAGACCTAATTGACAGTCTGCATTGTTCTTAAGGAATGCTCTTGTTCTGATTGGATCATCCTTCTTTCCAAGAATGACATCTTCTGAATGACCAGAAATGAGTCTGGATGATCTTCTGACAGATGGTTCTTCAGAAATGCTTAGATTCTCCAGAGAAGCTGATACTTGATCTTCAGATTCTTTGCTTCTGAGAAGCTCTGCTTCTGATGTGTTGCTTCTTGGCTCAACAACTTCTGATATATCAATATCACAATCTGCAAAATTATCAAACTGCTTTGGTTTTTCAGAACCAAGCTTATCATCAAACCTGATATTGATTGATTCTTCTACAATCAATGTTTCAGTATTGTATACTCTGTAGCCTTTTGAGCGTTCAGAATATCCAAGAAGGAAACATTTTTGAGCTTTGGAATCAAAATTACCAAGATGATCTTTAGTATTCAGAATAAAGCATACACATCCAAAAGGATGGAAATATGAAATGTTGGGCTTTCTATTCTTCCACAATTCATAGGGAGTCTTATTTAGAATAGGTCTGATAGAGATTCTATTCTGAATATAGCATGCAGTGTTTATTGCTTCTGCCCAGAAATGCTTAGCCATATTGGTTTCATTGATCATGGTTCTGGCCATTTCTTGCAGAGTCCTATTCTTTCGTTCTACAACTCCATTTTGCTGTGGAGTTCTAGGACAAGAGAAATCATGGGCAATACCATTTTCTTTGAAGAATTCTTCAAAGGATCTGTTCTCAAATTCACCACCATGATCACTTCTGACCTTTATGATTTTACACTCTTTTTCAGATTGAATCTGAATGCAGAAATCAAAGAACACTGAATGAGTCTCATCCTTGTGTTTCAAGAATTTTACCCATGTCCAGCGGCTATAATCATCTACGATGACTAATCCATATTTCTTCCCTCTGACAGATGCTGTTTTGACTGGGCCAAACAGATCAATGTGCAAGAGTTCTAATGGCCTTGAGGTAGAAACAACATTCTTGGACTTGAATGCAGGTTTGGAGAACTTGCCCTTCTGACATGCTTCACAAAGAGCATCTGATTTGAATTTCAGATTAGGGAGTCCTCTGACCAGATTCAGTTTGTTAATCTGAGAAATCTTTCTCAAACTAGCATGACCTAATCTTCTGTGCCAGACCCACTGCTCTTCAGAAACAGACATAAGACAAGTCACCTTCTGACTCATAAGATCTTGCAGATCTGTCTTATAAATGTTGTTCTTGCTCTTGCCTGTAAATAGGATTGAGCCATCCTTCTGATTTACAGCCTTGCAAGACTCTTGATTAAAGATTATATCATAACCATTGTCACTCAATTGACTGATAGATAAGAGGTTATGTGTTAATCCTTCTACAAGAAGTACATTAGAAATGGAAGGAGAGTTACCAGACTTTATAGTTCCAGAGCCAATTATCTTGCCCTTCTGATCTCCTCCAAACTTGACTTCTCCTCCAGACTTAAGCACCAGGTCTTGGAACATAGACCTTCTTCCTGTCATGTGTCGTGAGCATCCAGAGTCCAGGTACCATGACATGTTGTGCTTTGTCCTTTTTGCAGTCAAGGATATCTGCAATAGGAATAATCTTATCCTTAGGTACCCACATCTTTTTGGGTCCTTTCTTGTTAGATTTTCTCAAGTTCTGATTGAACTTGGGTTTAACATTGTAAGCAATAGGAGGAACAGCATGATAATTTTTAATGTGAGTTTCATGATATTTCCTAGGTTGTGTTACATGCTTTTTGGTGTGTGCAATGTGAAAACTTTGAGCATGTGAAGTGTGCCTAATATCATGGGAGTGGCCATACTTGAACTGATCATACAATGGCTTGTATGTGAATTTCATTTCATCAACAGGTTCAAGTTTGTATGGGGTTTCACCCTCAAAACCAATGCCGACTCTTTTGTTTCCAGACACAGCATATATCATAGAAGCTAGCTGACTTCTGCCAATACTTCTAGATAAGAACTTCCTGAAACTTAAATCATATTCTTTCAGAATATGGTTTAAACTAGGAGTGGATTTTTCTGAATCAGAAGGAGATCCAACATTATTGGATAATTTTAAAAGTTTTTCTTTTAATTCAGAATTTTCCAACTCAAGCTTCTTTGTTTCAAATTCAAATAGCTTTTTCAGCTTTTTGTATTTGAGACTGATCTGAGACTTGAGTTCCAGAAGTTCAGTTAGACCGGAAACTAACTCATCTCTAGTAAGTTCAGAAAATACCTCTTCAGAATCTGATTCTGATGTAGATTCTGATCCGTCATCTTCTGTCGCCATCAGCGCACAGTTAGCCTGCTCATCTTCAGAGTCTGAATCATCTTCTGACTCATCCCAGGTTGCCATAAGACCTTTCTTCTTATGAAACTTCTTCTTGGGATTTTCCTTCTGATGATTTGGACATTCATTCTTGAAGTGTCCAGGCTCATTGCATTCATAGCACATGACCTTCTTGTCAAATCTTCTGTCATCAGAAGATTCTCCACGTTCAAATTTCTTTGAACTTCTGAGGCCTCTGAACTTCCTTTGCTTGGTCTTCCAGAGTTGATTTAGCCTTCTGGAGATCAAAGACAGTTCATCTTCTTCTTCAGATTCTGATTCTTCAGGATCTTCTTCTCTAGCCTGAAAAGCGTTAGTGCATTTCTTGATATTGGATTTTAATGCAATAGACTTACCTTTCTTTTGAGGCTCATTTGCGTCCAGCTCTATTTCATGACTTCTCAAGGCACTGATAAGCTCTTCCAGAGAAACTTCATTCAGATTCTTTGCAATCTTGAATGCAGTCACCATAGGACCCCATCTTCTGGGTAAGCTTCTGATGATCTTCTTTACGTGATCAGCCTTGGTGTATCCCTTGTCAAGAACTCTCAATCCAGCAGTAAGAGTTTGAAATCTTGAAAACATCTTTTCAATGTCTTCATCATCCTCCATCTTGAAGGCTTCATACTTCTGGATTAAAGCTAGAGCTTTAGTCTCCTTGACTTGAGCATTTCCTTCATGAGTCATTTTCAAGGACTCATATATGTCATAGGCCGTTTCCCTGTTAGATATCTTCTCATACTCAGCATGAGAGATAGCATTCAGCAAAACAGTTCTGCATTTATGATGATTTCTGAAAAGCTTTTTCTGATCATCATTCATTTCTTGCCTTGTCAGCTTTACGCCTCTGGCATTTACTGGATGTTTGTAACCATCCATCAGAAGATCCCATAGATCACCATCTAGACCAAGAAAGTAACTTTCCAGTTTATCTTTCCAGTATTCAAAGTTTTCACCATCAAATACCGGCGGTCTAGTATAACCATTGTTACCGTTATATTGCTCAGCAGATCCAGATGTAGATGCTGGTGTAGACTTTTCACTTTCATCAACCATCTTTTACTGAAGCGTTTTTCTCTTCCTGAATCTTTTCTAAACACGGTTAAGTGCTTGCACCTTAGAACCGGCGCTCTGATGCCAATTGAAGGATAGAAAAACACTTAGAAAGGGGGGGTTTGAATAAGTGTAGCTTTAAAAACTTGACAGATAAAAATAAATTGCACGGTTATTTTTATCCTGGTTCGTTGTTAACTAAACTACTCCAGTCCACCCCCGCAGAGATGATTTACCTCAACTGAGGATTTAATCCACTAATCGCACGGATTACAATGGTTTTCCACTTAGTCAGCAACTAAGTCTTCCAGAGTCTTCTGATCACACACTGATCACTCCAGGAACAACTGCTTAGATACCCTCTAAGACTTTTCTAGAGTATACTGATCCACACGATCACTCTAGTTACAACCTGCTTAGATCACTTCTAAGACTTCCTAGAGTATTCTGATCCACACGATCACTCTAGTTCCTTACAACTTAATGTAATCAATTCTAAGAGTATTACAAATGCTTCTTGAAAGCTATAATCACAAACTGTGATATTTCTCTTAATCGTTTAAGCTTAATCTCACTAATATATTACAACAGCAATGTAGTGAGCTTTGATGAAGATGAAGATTCTGAGTTTTGATTTGAACAGCGTTTCAGCAAGTTGATATAAGTTGTTTTTGGTGTAGAATCGTTAACCTTGCTTCTCATCAGAACTTCATATTTATAGGCGTTGGAGAAGATGACCGTTGAGTGCATTTAATGCTTTGCGTGTTCCGTACAGCATCGCATTTAATGTTTATACGCTTTTGTCAACTACCTCGAGCCTTGTTCACGCTGTGTCTACTGACGTAGCCTTTAGTAGCTTTTAACGTTCCTTTTGTCAGTCAGCGTAGCTTGCCACTTGTACTTTCTTCTGATCTGATGTTTGTGAATACAACGTTTGAATATCATCAGAGTCAAACAGCTTGGTGCAAAGCATCTTCTGATCTTCTGACCTTGAAGTGCTTCTGAGCGTGATACCATCAGAACTTCAGTGCTTCTGTTCTCTTGTTCTTCTGATGCTTCCATAGACCCATGTTCTGATTCTGCTTCGACCATCTTCTGATGTCTTGCCAGACCATGTTCTGATGTTGCATGCTGAACCCTTTGAGACAAAGCTTCTGAGCGCTGAATTATGCGTACTCTTTATATATTTCCTGAAAAGGAAATTGCATTGGATTAGAGTACCATATAATCTTAAGCAAAATTCATATTATTGTTATCATCAAAACTAAGATAATTGATCAGAACAAATCTTGTTCTAACAGTAATAGCGTAGATTTACTTTCCGCACTTTACATTTCCGCATTTTAATTTCCAGCAAATATAAACTGCGTGTATGTCAAAGATAAAATTGAACCGTTAGATCACTAACTTCAAAGATAAAATATCTGAATCCAATCACAATCACACTTGCACCTCTTAAGGTAATCCCTTCTCATTCTTTTCAAAATCAAAGTCAAAATTCTACTGTTTTGAGTACAAAATCGAACCTTGCGTTTATATCCGGTGAAAGGATAGATTTTTAAAGGAAATAGGATAAAGACCTTACAACTCAGGGTAGACCTCCTAGTTTGCTTGCTCAAATCAAAACAAACAAATTCTCATACACTGTTGTTTTTCAAAACAAAACTTTCAAAAAAGACAATATTTTGTATACATCCAAACACGGATTATTACAAAGTTAACGTTCTTTTCAAAACATCTTTCGAAAGATAAACAAGCATTTTGTATACATCCACACACGGATCATTACAAAATTCAATTTACAAAAGTATTTGAAACCACATATGAGCATTCTAAAGCAATTGAAAAGTGATCGAAAAACAAGTGAGCTAAGCAAACTTAAGAGCCCATGGATAACCATGGATACAAAGGGTGCTAACACCTTCCCTTTGTATAACCTACCCCCTTACCCAGAATTTCTTAAAGGTCTTTTTTCTGTTTCTTTTATAAACCTTTCCTTAATTGGATAAAATAAAAGGTCGGTGGCGACTCTGTGAATTTTCAAAAAATGCGAAAGCATTAAGCGATAAAAAAGAGTCAGTTCACGTATCTCTACAGAACAGAGGTATGGCCCGGAATTAAAAAACGGAGGTCCACAGAACTGGCGACTCTGCTGGGGACATACATTCAAAAACAAAATGTTTTCAAAAGGGGTTACCTTAAGAGAATAGGTCGATGTTTTCAATTGTTTGACTTGATTGCTCTATTTTTCAAAGGTTTGTTTGGGTATTTTGCTTGTGTGAAAGATTCTAACCCGAATCTCGAGATACCTTAAGTATATGACAATAGACCAAGGAAACTGTACGGCATGTACCGATACGGTTGATCTGGTAGTCATCGTTAGTGCGATACTTTGGTTTATACTGATGTCCCTTGAAAACGATCAAGGAGTATATTAGGCTTCCGAAATGTCATTAAACACTAATTTGTCTTAGAACCTTTTTAGTTGAACTTGACTTGTGGCCTATTAAGTGGCTAGCTTTGAAATTGATCGAAGTTAGTTATCCTCGAGGAATATTTTGATCGGCCGCTCGAGCGCCGCATTGAGATGTTACTTCCAAGGATCATAGAACCCGAATACTATTCTAGGACAGGTTTTAACCAACTCAACTTCAGTGGGGAGGGTATCACCTATCAGCTCCATGCAAGCCTTTAAACCTAAGGCTATTGTTTGATTTGTTTTTGTGTGCCACATGTTTGCATCATAAGCATATCATTTTTTGCACCAAACACTTCAAGGATCAAAGAGTTTACCTTTGTTTTTGCAGGTAATGGCTCCCGCCACCAAAGATTACATCCGAATCAACATCTCAACGGTACCATCTGAACTAAAAGACTTAGTGTCAGAATTCCCCAGGAATGTTCAATTCACTGAAAGGCATGGTCACTTACTCCATTTGGTTACCTCAAAATTTGAAGAAGACATGATACGGGTCCTGTTCCAGTTCTTTGACCCTGAACATCATTGCTTTACCTTTCCTGATTACCAGTTGGTACCCACTTTGGAAGAATTCTCTGAACTAATTGGATTGCCTGTTCGAAATCAATTACCTTTCACTGGCTTAGAAAGGATTCCAAAACCTGAAGTCATTGCTGCTGCTTTACATCTGCGGAAATCAGAAATCGAGTCCAATTGGGAAACAAAGAGTGGAGTTAAGGGTTTGCTTGCCAAGTTCTTGTTGGAAAAGGTTCGACTACTGCTAGAAAACAAAAGTTATCCAGCTTTTGAGGAGGTTGTGGCCCTTTTGATCTATGGGTTGGTTTTATTCCCAAATCCCGACCAGTTCATAAGTGTACACATCATCAACCTTTTCCTAATCCGTAACCCGGTACCAACATTGCTGGGAGACATTCTACATTCTCTACACACTCGTACCATGAAGAAACGAGGAACTCTCATGTGCTGTATACCACTACTGGCTAGGTGGTTTACATTTCATCTTCCCCGATCAGTGTTGAGAAATGAACAAAGAATGCATTGGTCTCGCAGGATTATGTCTTTGTCTCATTCAGATATCCGGTGGAACAACTTCTTTCAAAGAGACATTACTATCATTGATCATTGTGGAGAATACCCTAATGTGCCACTCCTTGGCATCAAAGGAGGCATCACTTACAATCCCTCTTTAGCTCTACGCCAATTCGGATATGCAAGGAGCAACGGTCCTCATGACATGATTATCCATGGCATTGTGTTTGATTACGAGAATGATTCTCATAGACACCGACGAAGGTTCATACATGCATGGGGCAGTGTCTATAGAATAGAAAGCAAAACTCTGGGGCAATGGAATTCTATTCCTATGGAACCCTACCTCAGATGGGTCCGCACTCATGCTCAGAAACTCCTTATGCCATATCCTGCTGTTCTACCAGTGACTATTGAACCAGAGGTCAAAGGATATGAACCTCAAGTTATTCTACACCCGGACATGCCAACTGACCTAGAAGAGTTGCAAAAATCTTGGGTTCAACTCAAAGAGGAAAGAGACACCTTCAAAGCATACTGTCAAGACTATGAGAAAAGGATATTGGAGCTCACCGGACAGCTTCAAGAAGAACAGCAGATCAACACATTCCTGGGGGCAAAGAGAAAGCGTCCACGGGAGACCTGAAGGACCATTTATTTTATTTCTGTCTTGTAAGCCCAAATGAGGCAAAGAAAAAAGAAGCAAAAAAAAAAAGAAATAAATTGATTAACTAACGTTTGTTTCTTCTTTAACAAATCTAAACTCTAAGATCCTTGAAACATTGCACACACATTTCACTTCATATACATTTCATACATTGCATTCATATACATTGCATATACATTTCATACATTGCATACACATGGCATCCCGTCATACACATTGCATAACAGGTTCACATGACGGATTTCTCATCTTCTCGCTGTTTATTTCAGTCAGAAGAGATGGAATCTGAAATGAGCATCAAGAATCTCGAAGCACAGAATGCCCAAGTTCAAGTGGCAATTCTGGAACTGGCAAAGGGGCAACAAGAACTGAAAGCCCTGATAATCAAGAAGAAAAAGAAGCCCAAAGGATCTGTAGGCTTGAGTCACCTGAAAAGGAAGATCAAAATCCCAGTCAAAAAGTTCAAAAAGCCACCGATCCCTGAAACAGTCGGTGATGGTGAACAAGAAGACAATCAAAGCAACCAGGGTTCTGCTAAACCCTCTCTCTCTTCAAATGAAGAAAATGATCATTCTGGGGACGAACCGGATGATGAAAAATACCAACAGCTGGAAGACCGTATGAAAGCTATGGAGATACAAAAAATACCTGGCTTAGATTTCAATGATCTGGGGCTCATCTCGGATGTTGTTATCCCTCCAAAATTCAAAGTTCCTGTCTTTGCAAAATATGATGGAGTTTCTTGCTCGAAAATACATCTGAGATCCTATGTGAGGAAGATACAACCTCATACAACGGATAACAAATTGTGGATTCACTTCTTCCAAGAAAGTCTGTCGGGTACACAACTCGAGTGGTACTATCAGCTGGAAAATACCAAGGTTCATACTTGGGAAGAATTAGCTGCTGCTTTTTACAAATAGTACCAATACAATGCTGATCTTGCGCCAACCCGTACTCAACTAAGGGGCATGTCTATGGGACCAGAAGAAAGTTTCAAAGGATATGCACAAAAGTGGAGAGATATGGCTGGAAGGGTTCAACCACCCTTATCTGATCGCGAACTAGTTGACATGTTCATGGGCACTTTAACTGGCCCTTTCTATAGCCATTTGCTGGGAAGCTCATCATCAGGTTTCACTGACCTGATACTGACCGGAGAACGTGTCGAAAGTGGCATTCAAAATGGAAAAATTCAAATAGGTTCCACCTCTGGTACTACAAAAAGGCCCATCAGCGGGAGAAATGAGGTCAATGCAACACAAATTCAGAAAAGTCGCAAAAGTGAGCAACATCAATCTGTAGGGGCAGTTCTGATCTCCGCATCTGCACCTCAAAAAGATCAGCAGCCAAAATATACGCATCGACCAGATGCACCAAGAAGAAATTTCACCAGAATCAACATGCCAATCTCTCAGGCATTGCAGCACTTGCTAAAAGCAGATCTGATCACCTTAAAAGGTCCTCCAAAGAATGTCAACACTTCCCCTCCAAATTATCGCCCTGATGCAACATGTGCCTATCACTCAAACTGTCCAGGACATGACGCAGATCACTGCTGGGCCTTGAAAAATAAAATACAAGATATGATAGATGCTGGGGAAATTGAGTTCGATCCTCCAGAAACTCCAAATGTCATCACTGCACCTATGCCAAAGCATGACAAAACTGTCAACGCTATCCTGGACACTGTTTACATCTATGATGTGAACGAATTATCAACTCCACTCTGCGAAGTCAAAGGAAAGCTAATCCGAGCTGGTTACTTTCCAGGGTGTGACCCCGACTGCTTTTACTGCTCCTGCCTGCCCAATGGTTGTGAAAATCTGAGGATGGGAATTCAAAAATGGATGGATCGCCGTATCATTATGTTTGAGAGGCTCCCTTCTATGGACGTGCTGTGCAAAGTCTTTGCAAATGGGATGAGAATAGAGGATGCCTCAGTGATCTCCAGCTTGCCATTCAAAATCTCTGCCAAGGCTCCATTCAAAATTTCTGCTACACTCAAAGTAGCATCAGTAGTCATTGCTAGTCCAACTCCATTTCCATACTCCTCAGACAAAGCTGTCCCATGGGGATACAACGCTAATGTTTACGTTCATGGAGTTAAGCAGAGTACCTCGACTGAAGAGGCCGCAAAGTTAACTACTCCAACTGTGGGTAATATTGTGGGTACCAGCAAGATCACGAGAAGTGGAAGAATCTTTTCACCAGAAATTTCTCCAAATGTTGCTGCTGGTCCAGTCCGAGTCCCAGTTCCTAATCAAAATGTCAACGCTCGAGGCAAAGAGCCACAAGTTGAACAAGTTCAAACCCCGGTGGAGATCACCGCTGAGGATCCATCAAAGCAAGAAATGGAGGAAATATTGAAAATCATCTGCAAGAGTGATTACAATATTGTTGAGCAACTGGGGCACACCGCTTCAAAAATCTCAATGCTATCTCTGCTAAAATATTCAGAAGCTCATGCCAAAGCTCTGATGAAGTTCCTGAAAGCTGCACATGTGCCTCAAGAGATCTCAGTCGACCAATTTGAGAATTGTGTTGCCAATCTAACCGTGAGCAATGGTCTCGGTTTCTCTGATATGGATCTAACCCCTGCTGGAAAAAATCACAACAAAGCCCTACATATCTCCATTGAATGTAATGGCACCACTCTATCTCATGTGCTAGTAGATAACGGTTCTTCTCTGAACGTGTTACCGAAAACAGTACTAGAAAAGCTTGACTTCGAAGGAATTATGTTACAACCAAGTGATGTTGTGGTAAGAGCCTTTGACGGGTCAACCAGAACGGTATACGGAAAAGTGAATCTCCCAATCAGAGTGGGTTCTCAAATCTTCGATTCTATCTTTTACGTAATGGAAATTCACCCAGCATACTCCTGTTTACTTGGACGTCCTTGGATACATGGGGCAAACGCTGTAACTTCTACCCTGCATCAGAAGTTAAAATATCCAGTAAAAGGAAAGATTGTCACAGTCTATGGCGAAGAGGAATATGTGGTTAGTCACCTAAGCAATTCCAAATATGTTGAGTTGGAGGACGAATTCATCGAAACTCCATGCCAATCATTTGAGGTGGTCTCTCCAGATGTCTCTACCACCAAGCATATTCCTGCTACTCCAACTACAACTATGGCTTCTCTCAAAGATGCCAAAGCCATGATTGAACAGGGTGATTGCACAGTATGGGGACAACTTCCCGATATACCCTACAAGTCTGACAAGCTAGGTCTAGGCTATGATAGTGAAAATCAAAAGAATGATCAAAGTCCTCGTTCTGGAGGATTGATGTCACACTTCGTCAGCCAAGAAGTAAACGCTATTGAAGATGAAGGAGTGTTCTTGAACCATATCTTTCAGCCATATCCAGATGAGATTCCACCCATTTCCATGGGAATGTGGGATGCTGTGGGAGAACCAAACGGCGGGTATAACTATCAGTATGCCGCACCTCAGAATTCTTATATTGCTATGGAAGACCTTACCCCGACTGGATGGGGTGATCAAATTGGAAATGACGAAAGTTTCACAAGTCCCGTCACTGAGCAATATCAAAATCCACCCAAAGAAGTATGGGACACGCTAGGAGAACCCAGCGGCAAATATGACTATATGGTGAAATACTCCGCTCCTCCGAGCTCACAAATTGCTATGAAGGACATTGTCCCAACTGGATGGGATGAACATTACGATGACAATTTCGCATTCGAAGAAGCCAGGGAAATACCAAATAACGAGGGTTGCTTTCTGTCAGCATACACTCCTCATCAGGATGCACAAGTCTCTATTCAAAACATCATCCCGACTGCATGGGACGGCCTTATCGAGCATCTCGCTCAGCCAACAGAGATATCTCAGCCTGGGCTCTCGTATCCAGCAGAATATATCCCTTATCCCGAAGGATCACCGGCTCATTTTCCCACTAATGAAATCAATGCTGTGGAAGATGAAAAAGACAACTGCAACTGGAACAGCTGGGTACCCCCTGCTCACAACAGTGGATTGAACAACTAGAAAGCTGAGGATGTGATCTCCTTTGTCCAGGAGTAAATGCCATTTCCTGTTTTCTTTGTGTATATTGTGCAAAGATAAAAATGGTTCCTGAACAATCGAACTATGAGCTTGAAAGCCGTGTGCCTTAGCACACTGGTCCTTCTATAAGGGCTTATCATATCATGATCATGTGCATTCAATAAAATAATGGGACGCTTGCATATTTAAATTTTGTGATCCTTTTTCTTTCTTTCTTCGCTTTCAAATAGCTATGTTTTTTCTTCACACACACTCACATAATTAACATGCAGATTCACATACACTCTGGATCCAGTCAACAACGATTCTGCTATTGCCCGTCATGACTTTGAAAATCCGATCTACCAAACTGAGGACGAAAGTGAGGAAGATTGTGAAGTGCCAAGAGAACTTGCAAGGCTGCTAGAACAAGAAGACAAGGCCATACAGCCTCACGAGGAGCCAATTGAGGTCATCAACTTGGGCAGCAACGAAGAAATGAAAGAAGTCAAAATAGGGGCTGATTTAGAACACAGCATCAAGCAAAGACTGATTCAAATGCTGCGAGACTACGTCGAGATATTCGCCCGGTCCTATGAAGATATGCCAGGCCTTGACACGGACATTGTAGTTCATCGCCTGCCAATCAAAGAAGGTAGCACTCCAGTCAAACAGAAACTACGAAGGAGTAGGCCTGATATGTCAAAAAAGATCAAAGACGAGGTTGAAAAACAGTTCAATGCCGGATTCCTAAAAGTTGTAAGTTATCCTCCTTGGATAGCTAACATCGTCCCTGTACCTAAAAAAGACGGGAAAGTCAGAATGTGCGTGGACTACAGAGATCTGAACCGGGCAAGCCCCAAAGATGATTTCCCTCTACCACACATCGATGTACTGGTTGACAATACCGCACAATGCAAGGTATTCTCCTTTATGGACGGATTCTCAGGGTACAATCAAATCAAGATGGCACCCGAAGACATGGAAAAAACAACCTTCACAACACCCTGGGGAACCTTTTGTTACAAAGTAATGCCCTTTGGTCTGAAAAACGCAGGAGCAACCTATCAACGTGCAATGGTAGCGCTATTTCATGATATGATTCATCAGGAAATAGAGGTGTATGTCGATGACATGATTGCAAAATCCAACACCGAGGAAGAACATCTGGGTCATTTACACAAGTTGTTTGGCAGACTCAAGAAATATAAGTTGCGACTGAACCCAAATAAGTGTACCTTTGGAGTAAAATCCGGCAAACTCTTAGGTTTCATCGTCAGCAGCAAAGGTATTGAGGTTGATCCCGCCAAGGTTAAAGCCATTCAAGAAATGCCTATACCTCGTACCGAGAAACAAGTCAGAGGACTCTTGGGACGTCTAAATTACATCGCCCGATTTATTGCCCACATGACTACTACTTGTGTGCCGATCTTCAAACTGTTGAAGAAAGATCAAGTGGAAAGGTGGAATGACAAATGCCAGTTAGCCTTTGACAAAATCAAAGAATATCTCCAAAAACCTCCAATCTTGTTGCCACCTGTGGAAGGCAGACCTCTGATAATGTACCTAACTATGTTAGAAGACTCAATGGGGTGTGTACTAGGACAACATGACGAATCCGGCCGAAAGGAGCACGCAATCTACTATCTTAGCAAAAAGTTTGCCGATTGTGAAACAAGATACTCACTACTCGAAAAAACTTGTTGTGCCTTAGCTTAGGCAGCTCGCCGGCTAAGACAGTACATGCTAAATCACACCACTTTCCTAATCTCCAAGATGGATCCCATCAAATACGTGTTCGAAAAACCTGCTCTCTCTGGAAGAATAGCAAGATGGCAAATGATCTTAACAGAATATGACATTCAATACACTTCACAAAAAGCAATCAAAGGAAGTGTGGTAGCTGATCATCTGGCTCATCAAGCAGTGGATGATTATCAAGCATTGAACTTTGACTTCCCAGACGAAGACATTATGCTAGTCAATGACTACAAACAACCAGGACCAGAAGAAGGACCCGAGCCAGGATCCCGGTGGACTATGGTTTTTGACGGAGCTTCTAATGCACTTGGCAATGGCATCGGAGCTGTGATCATTTCCCCCGCAGGAAGTTACACACCGTTTACTGCCAGGTTATGCTTCAATTGCACTAACAATATAGCCGACTACGAAGCATGTATTCTGGGTCTTAAAGCTGCAATCGATCTAAGAATCAAATTCCTGGAAGTCTACGGAGACTCAGCCTTGGTAATCTACCAAGTCAAAGGGGAATGGGACACGAAGCACCCAAATCTAATTCCTTACAAAGAATATGTGCTGAGTTTGATTCTTTACTTCGAAGAAATCACTTTTGAACACATCCCACGCGAGGAAAATCAACTAGCTGATGCTTTAGCTACCATGTCATCCATGTTCAAAGTCAGGTGGGACAACGAGGCGCCTATAATCACCATTTACAGGCAAGATGAACCATCCTATTGCAATGAGGTCAATACCGAAGGAACCGAGGAAAAACCATGGTTCCATGAAGTAAAAAGATATCTCGAAGCTCAGGAGTACCCTGAAGGGGCATCCATTAACGACAGAAAGTTTCTAAGGAGGTTTGCTGCCAAATTCTTTCTAAGCAATGGAACCCTATACAAACGCAACCATGACTCGACTTTACTTCGCTGTGTAAACAAGAAGGAAGCGGAACAGATCATGGAAGAAATACACAATGGTACCTTCGGTACTCATTCCAGTGGACATACAATGGCTAAAAAGATCCTTAGAGCAGGTTATTACTGGTCTACCATGGAAACAGACTGCCATAATCACTCCCGAACATGTCACAAATGCCAGATATACGCTGACAAAGTACATGTACCTCCAGTTCCATTAAGCGTCCTGACGGCTCCTTGGTCTTTTGCAATGTGGGGTATTGATATGATTGGAGAAATCAAACCTACTGCCTCCAACGGACATCGCTTTATCCTGGTCGCTATTGACTACTTCACAAAGTGGGTAGAAGCAGCTTCATTTGCTTCTGTTACCAAGAATGTGGTGGCCCGGTTCATCAAATACAATCTCATTTGTCGGTACGGCATCCCTGAACGGATTATCACGGACAATGGCACAAATCTAAACAACAGAATGATTACTGAACTTTGCACACAGTTCAAGATCAAGCATCATAATTCCTCTTCATATCGACCAAAGATGAACGGCGCGGTGGAAGCTGCCAACAAGAACATCAAGAAAATCATACAAAAAAATGACAGTAACCTACAAAGACTGGCATGAGATGTTGCCTTTTGCCCTTCATGGTTATCGCACATCTGCGCGTACTTCAACAGGGGCAACTCCATTCTCCTTAGTCTATGGTATGGAGGCAGTTCTTCCAATTGAAATTCAGATTCCTTCCCTAAGGATTATGAAAGAAGCCAATCTAGACGAAGACGATTGGATTCAAACACGGTTGGACCAGATAAACTTGATTGATGAGAAAAGGCTCGCAGCTATTTGTCATGGTCAGCTATACCAAAAGCGTATGATCAAAGCCTTCAACAAAAAAGTCAAAAGTCAAGCATACCAAACTGGTGGCTTGGTTGTCAAACGCATCATCTTACCACAAGGTGATCCCAGAGGCAAATGGACTCCCACCTACGAGGGACCATTCATAATCAAGAAAATATTCTCCGGCGGCGCCATGTTGCTTACCACCATGGATGGCGAGGATTTCCCGCACCCTGTGAATGCTGACATAGTCAAAAAAAATACTTCTCCTAAAAAGAGAAAAAAAACAGCTCGCTAAGTTGAAAACCTGAAAGGGCAACTTAGGCAAAAAAAATGAGCGTCTCGGTGGATTGAAAACCCGAAAGGGCGGTCCAGGCAAAAATTAGAGACTAAACAAATACTATCCCGGTAGGCTGAAAACCTGAAAAGGCAGCCTAGGCAAAAGTTAGGGAATGAAGCATACAACTGTGTTCCGTTCAGCTGCCTACTCACCATCAAGATTCAACACCTCAAAGACACCGATCAGTCCAATCACTTTCTTCCAACAAGTGAGGGATGAGATGCTCGAAGACAGATTGGCAATAGCAGAGTTGAAACTTGACTGGATCGTTTTCACATAGCTATTTATCTTCATAAATATTTTCCAAAACTTTCTGACAATTTCCTACTTCTAGGATTGTTGTCTCCCTGTGCTAACCAGCCTATCATGGCTCTTTTTCAAAAATCAATGCAGCTTAGGCTCAAAAATCACTATTTTCACTTTTTCTGTTTTAAATACGTAAACGTCCCAATGATAATTTTGAGTGAACATGTGCATTTGAATATGATTGATGTTTACCAGGAAAAACAGGAATAGCATTCAGGAAATGTCCCAATTATCTGGACATCATCCCATCAGAAGAGAATCCCCAAGAGAAACGCATTTCTCAGCAAATTCCTCAAAAATATTTTCTCTTCAAAAGAAGTCTTATCCCCCAGCAGGGTTGTTCCAGATTGCTATCATCAGAAGGTGTGATCCCCGCACCCGGACTTGGTCAGATAGTGCATCGGAGGATTATGCATCTTCCTCATTCCCATTTGAAAGGGCATCAGAACTTCCAGCTACCTTTCATTCCCAAGAGATATTCAAAGATCCTTCAACAGAGTACCAGGGTTCTCAAAGAATTTCCCCAGCCAAGGGTACTCAAACAAAACAAAAGATCATCAACGATCACAATATAGTCATATCCAGATGACTGGCGGAAATTTATTTTCCCAAATAAAAGATTGACATCACATTCATACATTCACATATTCATACATCACACATTCATATTCACATTCATACATCATACATCATGCATCATACGCATATTCATACACAACATCACATGCATATTTCTCCGGGAATATCTCACATTTACATGCATCATAAACATTGCATATCACTAACTTGATTTTTCCGGTAGACGGATATCTTCAACAAAGATGTTCTCAATCACATGCAGTGTTCACCTGAATTCCATGAACAGTTCTCTCAGATATAATCAAGCCGAAGATTCATTCTGATCACTTACCAACTCAAAAACAGACATTGCAGATCTAAGTTGATACCTCAGACGGTTCCAGAACGATCTAACATCGCAGATCTAAAGTCGATACCTCAGACGGTTCCAGAACGATCTAGCATCACAGATCTAAAGTTGATACCTCAGACGGTTCCAGAACGATCTAACATTGCAGATCTAAAGCGATACCTCAGACGGTTCCACAATGATCAACTTCCAAAATCTAAATCGGAAAAACTTTGGACAAGTTCCGTAACGATTATCTTCCAAGACTTAAAGCGGTAATCTTGGACGGTTCCGAAACAGTCAACCCAAAGACTTTCAAATCCTTCATCAAGATATAATCAATGGATTCATTCTGATGAACAAACCCTCAACCCATTTACCAGGTGGCATCTGAAAGCCCATCTCAGGTAATGTTCCAATCTGCCAACAACATTTCGCAGACGACATTCAAATGCAACTTCCAACATCTCTTCTGATCAAGGTAAGTGCAAATTTTCAGGGCATCTAAATATTCAATCATCTTCTACCTTCAGATTCCAGACAATCTCTTCAGGTTTAAGAAGATTGAATAGGGGCAACTGTTATACCCCAAAATTTGCCCGCATCTTTTTTCAAGAAAAACTCCAATCTGAAAATTAAGAGTCTCATATAATCATGGATTTTTATTTCAACAAAGATCCTGACATATGAAATACTTAGTTTTTAGAATTTTTCTTATACAGTAATTTGGCTTGCAGTTGAATTTATTCTTACGCAAACGCCAAATACTGTTTATTACTTCACACATGCTATTTATTTATTTACAGATAAATAGTACTGACACAATTGGTACAGAGTTAAATCTTTTTGCAGGCGCAGAATCAGGAAACTCAGACTATACTAGTAACAAGTAGATTATTATTATCTTTTGTTTCCCACTAATTTTTGTGCTATATTCCATTATTTTCAAAAATCTTTTCAAATCTCTTTTTCAAAAATCAAATCCTAACTTTATTCTCTACATCTCTCTTTTTCCCAACACTATCATACACTTTCTTTCAAATCTTACTTCCACTCAAATTTTCCTTTTGTACGGAATCACTTCATCCCCAAACGTCTCTATTTTCTTTCCATTCTATAAATACCCCCCATTTTCTTCCATAAAATCTCACATCAAATTCTAACTCATCTTTCAAATTCCTACCTCATATCTATTTTCTCTTCTTCCCTAACAAGAATGGCAAAGTGGATAGAGACACTGTCTCTTACAGTCATCACCATTGCTACGGTGATCATGAATTTCTTCTGCCTGCATAGTCCTGAAGAGTGTGGACCTGTAATGGTTGCACTCCCAATCATCTACATGTTATTGTTCATAGCATGGGTCATCAATCGTCTTTCTTAAAATTTGCCGTATTTCTTATTTCTTAAATGTACCGTTTATTCGTCGTACTGTTCAATATAGTATGTAATATTTGTACTGTCAGTATTAAATGTTGTACTATCTGTCATAATATTGCTTAATTACTAAGATAATATTTTGTGTGTTTTCTGCCAGTCAAATATTCCTATTTCTGTGCATTAAATGATTTTCAGGGTTATTATCGGTAATTTTGCCCGCATACCGTAAATATTAGTTATTTATTATGTCTATGTTTTTTTTAACAAGTCATGTAAATAAACTTTCATTTTTCACATAAAACAAAAACAACAAAAAAGAAAATTAACTTTGACTGTTGATTTTTCACTCTAACTGCTACGTCAATACCTGAACAGTCAGTCGACAGCCAAACTGCTGGCAGTACAATTCTCAGTGTTTTGTACCATCAATCAAATCAATCTTTCACAATTCAAAATTCCAAGATTTTTGTTCTAGAAGTCTTCTGAATATCACGCGATTAGCAGAGACTCAACACTGCACAAAAATCAGGTACGCTTAATTGTCTCCTACATAAACAGTCCCTGACTAGGGTTTTCTTGTTTTTACAGGAGAAACAAGTTTTTGAGAGCTCAAATGGATTTCATACACATCCATATATCTCAAAGTACCATCATACAAATTTTAAAACTTCAATTCACTCAGACGCACCGTCAGCAGCTCAAACAGTCAACAGACGACCTGTTTGACCCAAAAAGTCAACAGACAGTCAAAAATGAAATTTTTTGTCAAAGTCCATATTTTGTCAAAGGATTCATCATTTGATCATTGGATGATCATAATTCATCAAGGAAAGATCAAAAATCAACAAAACCCTAAGATTAAAAATTAGGGTTTTTGCCTGAAAAGTCAACTCAACTTTGACTGATCATAACTCTCTCATCCTTCATCCAAAAAATTCAAACCAAAGCTCATTTTGAAGGAAATTCAATTATCTTTCAAATGCCATTGATCCCATGGTCATTGGATTCACCATTTGAAAAATATGACCAAAGACATTACAGGTCATTTTCAAAGTCAACAAAAAGACACTTTTTTCAAAAGGACACACAAAGAGCATCAAAAATCATTTTGACATGAGACCAAAGGCATTGGTTAGAGGACTCTTTGAGGTTTCCAAAAAGTGCAAGATCTCCTTCATATGACAAAAATTGAGGGATTTACACCTTGTTGAAGTTGGCTAAATTTTGGGAAAATGCATGAAACCAACATTGCTCAAAAATGCATTTTTTCCAAATGGGGCCAAGTTTTCATGGTTCAAACATCATTTCCACAATATTATGGGCCTCCCACGACCAAGACAAAGCCCACACCATTTTTATTCATTTTTGGTTTAATTTTATCACATATAAGATTAAATTAAAAAGGAAAAATGGAAGAATAATACATAGCTTTAATCTTAAGCTAAAGCCTCCACAATTGACTTAATTATGCAGCAAGGAAGGTGCAAGGAAAGTCTATGGCAAGAGGTGTGGAAGAATTAAGCAAAGGTTGCTTAAATTTTAAGCTTGAAAGACAAAAATTCAACAAAGACAATTAAGGCTTCTTAGCTTAGTTTTTAAGCACTCCATGGCTTATAAATAGCTTATCATACTTCACAAACAAGGGGGGAACAAAATAGAAAAGGAAGCATAGCATAGAAACCTCAAAATTCTCACAAAAATCTCCAAACTATGTGTTGTACCCCAAAATTTGCCCTCTTTCTTTGTGCTATAAGTTATCAACGACGTTTATTTCGTTGCTCAAAAAATGAAGAAAAATAATAAAGAGTTCAATATGTACGTGGTGTCTACAATCATTAATTCAACTGAGCTTCATTGGATTTCATGTGGAGGAGTTCTTATGTGCTTAATTTTTTATCTTCCTCAAGAATTCCTCAAAGCTTCTTTGTTATGTCAGTTTGAAATACCAATGCGAGTCATGACACGAGAGGTGAATTTGTAGATTCATTGTGATCAAAGAAGTTTTTGTTCTCATCACTGTTACTCGTTATTTACAATACAAGTTGACTTGGATCTAAGACGGCGTGCAAGGTTTTAATTCACATTCTTGTGCAAGTATGAGGTATAAAGTTGTGTCGATTCAAGAGACTACTTAATGACATGAATTTAGATTTGTGTTCAAGATTAATCGGTTCATTCTTAAGCATATGATTTATCAAGAATTAATTCAAGCTTGCAAAAATGGAAGATTCATTCATAAGGTCTTAGCACACAGAGTTCTATAACTCAAATCATAACATTCATTCGAATCATTCAAAGCAATTTCTTACAAAATTCATCATTCAAGTTCAAATTTTCAAAGAATTACAAAAAGAGTTCACATTCCATTACAAAATTCAGATACAGTCATTCAATTCCAAGTCCTGACTCTTGAAAAGATATTTCTCTTAAATTCTATAAATAATGCTCAGGATCTTCGATCAATTCTTCTTGGCTAAGTTCTTTCATATCATATGATCTCTTTGCTTCCAAAACCATGTGCTCAACCTGCAAAATGGGAAATTGTACCGGTTCAAATACTCTTCACGCATAAGTTCAAGCCAACACGATAAACCGAAACGGGTTCACGGAACTTTAACAGTATAGCAGCAATTCAGAAAACAGGGAAAAGATCTAACAGAAAAGCTCAGCAGCATAAAAGGAAAATATCAGAGAAATCAAGGAGGAGATAACAGAATTCCAAAAACTTGTAACAAACTTCGGCTACCTCTCCATTCTTCCTCCGCCAATCCTCCCTTCATTCTCTCTCGATTGAACCTCATAACAGAAAAACGTAACAGAATTCACCATAATCAGAACTCGCTCTCTCTTCAACCAATCTTCAATCCTCCTCCAACTCTGAAAACGATCAACACCAGTTCAGAACCTCTCTCGGTGATTCCCATCTTCAACTGTAACAAATTCAATCACAGATAACTGACAAAAGAACCTTCATCATCATCATCTTCATCAACTCTAAATTCAGGGAGAAGAACAAGAGGTTGAGAATCAGAAAATTGAAAGAAAAATCAGAAAGAAGGAGAAGAGAAACGTAGCAAACCGTTTTGAATCGGAGAAACACGTTCGAACATCAATCTTCATCTTTCTCTCGATAACCATTCATTCACCAAAGTCTCGAAGACTCTCTCGATTCTCTTCCACTCTACACAATCAGCTTCTTCATCCGTGTAAAATCATCACCTTCATGAAAGCATCTTCAATCGTTCATCCTTCATAGATTCTTCATCAAAGAAATTCGCAACAGAAAATCTCCATAAACTCTACTCCGATCTTCATCCTCATCTTCATCAAATATGCAATTAACAACAATAACATCACCTCTCCGATGCGGCTTTCCGATTACTCTTCGTCGTTGAGCTTGAATACGCGCAATAGTTTCGTCGGAGATGAGAATCGGAGATTGAACCGATAAAGAAGAAACGAGACATCGGAGAGATGAGATCGGAGATGAAATTGGAGAGGATAGACGAGAGAAGACGAGATAGAGAGGAGAGATTCACGAAGAGAGTGAGGCGAGGAGGTGAGAAGGTGTCGTTCTCCGGCGAAGTTGCTTCAGAAGATCTCCGACGCCGTTTCGGCCGTGAACGAGAGGAAGAGAGGTTGTGCGTTCAAAAGATCAATAGCCACATCCATGTAACCCTAATTCTTCTCTCTGTTTATTTGTTCAATTTGCTGTTAATTGAGTTTAATTAGCATTAATTGAAATTAAGTGTTGAGTATTAATTGGTGGTTAGGATAACAAAATTTGCTAATCAAAATCTGATGTGGATTAGAACAATATCCCTTGGGTCTTATCACTAAATTGCTGAATCTACACCCCTAAGCCCAATCACTCTTTTTTTCTATGTGCTGAATTGAAAAATTGTAACAAAAAAACCATACACTTGGGCCTGTATCAAATGCTGACCGCACACCTCCCCCTAGCCCAATGCACACGGTTTTTGTGTGCTGAATGTGTGCAAAAACGCCCCTGGGCCCTATTCTGATTGGGCCCTGCGCCCAGGATTGCTGCCTACACCATTCTTTTCAATCTGAACCCCCCTGATTCAAGTTCTTTTAGGTGTTTAGAATTGAATTTTGTACATAGTTTTCTCCTATTATTTTCTAGATAATAATGACATGAAACAATAGCTTTTTGTTAGAATTTCCATGATATAAGATGTATACAATCAATTTTGTTGTTAGTTTTTGACATAATAAAAATATAAAAAACATGTATTTTTCTTGTTAGAATTTAAAGCCTTCGTTATATAGTTTTGTTCTGACTTTTAGATAGAAAATGCCATAAAAAACAATTTAATCTTGCTAGCTTTTCTTTTAGAATTTACTTAGAATTTAATTTCTATTATTTTCTATGGTCGGTGCATGCTTCCTTGTTATTACTGATGAGTTTGCTGAGATGTGCGAGGTACTTCGAGAGAGCCTTCGATTGAGATTCGACTTGCTCCGTGTTCTACTTTATTTGTGGGACACGAATCCGCTTCCAGTGCGATTGATTTGCGTCGTGTTCCACTTTATTTGTGGGACACGAACTATTTCGATGCGATTCATCTGATCTCTCATTCATTGAGATGTATATTCCTGTATTGTCTGGCTTGTGTTCTCTTGCAGGTTGCTTGTGTGGTTGTGTTTGATACGCACCACATAGCGGTTGTGATTTATTTTCACACCGCAGTGCTTTGACGCTTATGCTGGACTCCTGGCTTTGATGGATGTTAGATTACGTGAAGTTTCTTCTCTGCTTACGCTCGCTAGCTCATTGCGGATTTGCTATCCGTTCGGTATCGTCTCCTTGTCCCTTTTACTGCTTTCCGCATCATCCAATAACATGAGAAGTAGGACTTAGACATGCATCTGGCCAAGTCCTCGAAAGAGGCTCTGTTTTTGTTGGTGTGTTTATATTTGTGCTTTGCGGCAGGGAGTCACGGTGTAATAAGTCCTATATGGCACTCCGTTAAGTCCTCATGGAAGGCATGCGGAAAGGGTTAGCAATCAACCCCCGCCTAGTCTCATCGAGTCTATTCAGTATGCGCACCCTACGCGTAGCTCGCTTCCGAACTTGCACAAGATCTTGTTATCGAGTATGTCAGGAAAAGGGTTCATGTAGCCGGACCCCCGCCTTTCCTATAGCTCGCGTCGCTCGACGTTGATGCTCGGTGTACGCACGCACCGTTTTCCTTTACGATCCGTGACGGCTTGGTTGCTGAGAGGGGACCGCCCTCTTGTCTATGGCCCGATCATTTTCGCGAGGTCTAATGCTTGGTTGACTTGGGTTGAGCTGCTCCCCTTGGCTATGGCGGGACCGCCTTTCTACCACTCGGTCAGTACCGTTGGTTTGTTTGCTTTACGAGCGGATGCTCGTTTGTGTGCTCATTGTTTGCTTCCCTTTTCCCTCGTAGGTTGCTAGTTTAGTTTAGACTTGTACCCTTTGAATGATAATATTAGGTAGCAAGCTTTCCCCCCCCTTTGTTTAGGTTTTCCTCATGCATTCTTTAAAACACAAACCACACTCTTTGATTTTCTTTTCTTAAGAACTTGTTATTTCCGCTCCATTCCCAAGCATAAGTCTCCAAAGGTCGAGCAGCGGAGTGTGAATGTAACTCGTTCACCTAAAAAACACAAAACAAACGGAAATTAGTTAGCCGAGCTACGGTAGCTCTGATTCTGCAAAACAGATACGTAGGCAGCGGGGTAGGGCCCGTGCGAGCATAATCCTTTCTTTTCCCTACATTCTGCATTCATTTTAGTCCAGATTAGCGTAGATTTGTTACACACCCATAGTTTTAGACACAAGCGTGGATACCATCGAGTACGATGGGCGCGTGGGGTGCTAACACCTTCCCCTCGCGTAACCGACTCCCTTACCCTCTTCTCTGGTCGTGAGACCGTTGTTTTGTTTTGTGGTTTGCTGGCATTCCCTTCCTTTTCAGGATAAATATGTTAGTGGCGACTCTGTTAATTTTCGCGGTAGCGACAGCTGGCGACTCTGCTGGGGACGTCTTGACCTGTTGCTGGTCCGGACTCAGCGAGTCGATCCTAGCGCTTGTGTGTTTATCTTTGGGTGCTTTACTGCTTTGCATATTTACCTGTTTGCATTGCATTCTATGTGCGCTTTTACTTTTCTGCATCATATTCTGGACTGGCTGGATATCTGTCTGTTGGGTGGGTGTTTCAAGAGGTAAAAGGCCCAATACCCAGGCTATGTGTGAACCATAGGAATCCTAGGATAGAGTGGGAGCATGGTTTGTCTCGAGGTGTACGTCTCGGGATGGATTATGTGAACACGAGCAGAGTAGTGGTTTCAAACGGAGGTATTATCGTCACCCGCTTACGCGCTGTGATGATGCTTACCTTCGGGCGGACCGTATACTGCGTTTCATGACCTTACCTTGGCCTAGATTTTACCCGTGAGTGGGGCGGGAATCAATCATTGCTTAACAGGTACATTGATGGTGACTTTGGTTCTTGATCGAGGGTTACCGCTGTTCTTGTTCGAGGGTTACTGTGGTTCTTGTTCGAGTGGTTTTGCTCCTGTTATGATGACTATGGTTCTGTTTCTATTGATTATGGCCCGTGATCTACGGGGAGTTCTGAATTGGTGCCGAACTTTTGAACCTGGATCGTGTAACTTTGAGGAAATCCAGACTTGTCCGGTGGGAGACATCAAAAGTCCCACCACCTTGCATCATTGCATATTTACTTTTCCAAAAAATGATGTACAAAAAATAACTAGCATACATGTTCCTTTCATTTCCAAGGAATCATATCTTTAAGCCGCGTGTGGAGCTTTTTCATCTCTTGCTAAAAAATTCAAAACATGAGGATTCCTTGGAAATTGAACGAACATGGCATTGCACGCATATCATGCACCTCATACCTTTCATGCATAACAGGTGTTCAGGATCGAGGATCTCTTATTCAGACTTGGTATTCTCACCAGACTCAGAGACTTGACTTGTTCTTATTGTGTACTCAAAGATCAGTCATGAAACAACTTTGTGGGGTGATCAAGAGGAAAGCTCAGTTAAGGTTCTTTTTGAAGACTTGTCTTATGCTCATTTGCTTCCATGCTTGCTTTATTTGCAACTGGTTAAGCTCTGTACCGTATTGATGTTTGCAAGTTCTCTGCTTGATGATGATGACACTAGGTGTGAGTTCTATTCTGAGGAACCTGGTTGTGATGTTAAGATATTCTAGTCTTTGAAATTGCTTGGGGCTCCCGCACGAGGGATAAGCAAGACATTGTCTATCTTGAGCATTGCACCATTTGCATTGCTCGAATCCCTAAAGCATTACAAATTCCGTGTGACTTCGCCAGAATCTTCTGCAAGATAATAATCAAAAGAGTTCTGCAGAGACATCTCCCATTCTCAAGGTTCTGCTTCATATTCTGAGTCACCTCCTCTGGGAGTTTCCTTTTCAGTGGCCTTTGCTTTTCAACAGAGATGTAAAGAATGTAAGAAGCAAGTTGATTTGATCCCAATGCTCGGTGTTCAGTTGCTTTCCGGTTTGATGGAACTTCGGTTGATTAAGATTCGTGCTTTGGATGTTTCTCACCACAAATAGCTCTCCTGATTTTGATGACAATACTCAGTGTGTTCCAATCTGGGGGCACCTGATCATAATATCAAGCCTTACAAGTTGTTGAGGTACAAAGAGTCCAGGACTTGCTCGATGCAGAGATGTTTGAGTTTACTCATATTGGTGTCTGCTGGTCAATCCCATTTTATCCGCCGCAAGTAGACTGTTTGTTCTTCCTCGAGGAAGTAACTCATGAGAATCACTTGCAATCTGTACTTCCAGAGGCTTCCTTCACAACAGCTATTGTGTGTTCCAAGTAACGACTTTGGTAGCCAAGCGTCAGAGGTTATTGTTGTTTGCTGATAATAATACAAGTTTCTCCATTCATGATGGTGTTTTCTGTTTCAGGAACTATATTTAGGGCTCCCGACCGAGGGATAAGCAAGACTCTGTGTTCTTGAGTTCGCATCATTAGCAGCTCAAATCCCTAAAGCATTCACAAAATCCAGTCGCTGTATTTGGGGCTCCCGACCGAGGGATAAGCAAGACGCCTTGTATCTTGAGTTTGTGCACCACTTGCACATACTCAAATCCCTAAAACCTGAACACTTGCAACTTCTGTATGACTTTGCCGAAATCTTCTTCCAGGAAGTGATCTTAAATGTTATGACGTAATGCTTGGTGTGTTCTCCACTCTAGGGCACTTGGTTATCTGATTGAAGATTGTCAGACATTCAAAGATAAGGTTCCAGACCTGATTGAATCAAAGGCCATCACATTCGCACCTAAAGGCCAGAATTGAAGTTCTCCTTTGACTTAGCGAATCTTCTGAAGCAATAAGTCCATACGGAGAGGATCTCCTCAACATTGGCAACTGCTGAATCATCATGCATGTTCATGTTTAAGCTTTCTTGTTTTGTGTAATACTGTTTGTATGTAAAACTTGTTTGTTTTTGAACTATAATCATAATGCACTCGATATGTTTGTCTTGAAAAAATTCATTCGCTTTTGCTCTTATATGTTTTTATATGCTTTTTTGTGATATTTAACTCTTGTTAACAAAGCATGTTAACTCCGTAGGGAGGATGATGAACATAATACCAAGAATCTCAAATGGTATGCTTTTGAGTAGAACCCTGTTGATGATGTACAGGCATTGTTTCAAATCCTCAAACACTGGAGATATAAGGGAGATAGACCCTTGTTAACCCCTCTGAGCCTTCGAAGTAGGAGTTTCTTTTCTATTCATGAAAAAACCCTTATTTTTAACCCAGGGGCCGGGTAGTATTCAGTTAACCTGATTGAGCATTCAAAATTCATCAGGAGTACACATCTAAGGATACAATAATGGCTATCCTTCAAAAGATTGAGGAAAATCAAATCCATAACGGTTATCCCTCACCTCAGGAGGTCGAGACATCAAATTTATCCCTCACATCAGGAGGTCGAGACCAACATCAAAGCCGCTGTGGTTTATCCCTCACATCAGGAGGTCAAAAAATGACGATACCACAATGGTAATTCTTCATCAATCAATGACTCAGGCAGTCACTATGCACTTCCAACAAATCCGAGGTTCAGGATCACACGACTTGTTCAAAAGAAAAGAATGAATCAAAAAGAAAAAAAAAGAAAAAAAAAGAAGAAAAGCCCGCTAAGTCAGCAAGTTGAAAACATGTGACTTAGGCAAAAGTTAGGGAATCCCGCTGGACATCCAACTCGAAATTCAAAAGAATTTGTCCAGGCAAAATTTAGGGAAACAAAAAAAAAGAAAAGCAAAGCAGAAGCAAAAAACAAGGATTAAAAAAAATAAGAATCCTCATCAAAAGAACAAAGTCGTGTGATAAGACACCAGAAACGAAAGGCAAGGTGGCTGATACATCTAGAAGACCTCATCAAATCCTCAATCAGCTCAAACTTCTCTTGAAAGATGAATGCTCGCATCAAGTTAACTGAATTTAGGATTGGAGAACATCATGAAGGGGGTGGGCACCAAATATTTTGAGCCTAAAAAAATCCTTTTTTCTCAAACCGTGAACCTGGCCACGTTACAACCCTTAAAAGTCCTAATTGAAGCAGGGTTAATTCAAAAGCAGACAATACACGAGAATACGGTAAGCTGACTCCTAGGAGATCCGCTAAGTGCTTGAGTTGGTATCACACCATCTTTCTTTAACAAAAAAATCGATGTTACGACATCCTTTCAAAAAGTTTCTTTAAACTTCAAGACAAACATACTCTTTGCATTAGAATTATATTTCTCATAATAAACATTCTTTGCATACAAACAAGTGCTTAAAATCAAGAAAGTTTCCGTCATGAACTTCAGATGAAAAGTTTTATCCTCCCGAAGGACGAGTGGTCTTCCGAACTCCGTTGAGCAAAGGTAGCAATATTTCAAAGTCTGATCACCCTCAGGGGCACAAAAGCGTTTGAATACTTTGTCGAGCAAGTTTTTACTCAATCTGAGGCAATCAGGTCAAGATTCGAAGAATCTCTCAAAGTGGTGAGTAATCAGGGGCATTCACCCAAGTGCAATCGAAGCTACCTCCAATACAAGTCAGACAGGGGCATGGTGCCAAAATTCTTGATATTGGGGCAAGTCAGTTTAATATTAACAGATGTCAGAAGATCCTTACGAGACTAATCTCTTCAAAGTCCTTACAGGTTGGGGCAAGACACTATGCATTGGCATTTTATCCTCATCAGGAGGTGTTCAGTTTAAAGTACAGGTGTGAGCTAAACAACTTATGAACTTGAGAACCATCAGGTCGTCATCCTCAACAGTCAGAAGCTGAAAGTCCAATACTTGTTGGCATCCTCACAATCAAACGAATATGCAGAACACTATGAAAGCCAATGCCTGTTTAATCCCTTTAAAGTCAACACTTGCTTGGTCCCTTTAGCCCACTTCCTGGTGGCACTCTCTCGGAAAATCAATGCCCGTTTGATACTCTGGCCGATACTTGCATTTGCCCATTGTGGGTGAGCATTACTATCCTCTGCCATGTGAGGAAATCCCGTGGACGTCATGCTATATCCTGGGGCATTTTCATCTGTTTGCCTCGCAGGTACATCCTTTCAAATACACTGTGTCAGCGCGTTGGTGGATCTATCCGAGTGAGATTCTCATTCCCCAGCCAAGCGAGAGATCCTCATTCCCCAGCTGAGTGCATCTCGATGAGATTTTCTTTGTTCCAAGACTCTCATCTCCTCAGCAAAGCACATCTCAATGCAATCTCCGTGCTTCAGAAGCCTTATTCCTCAGTGGAATATCTTCTCCCCAGTTGAATTATGATAAAATGGTATCTGATTCCCCGGCAAGCTCTTATTGAGGTTCCTTGCCCGAATCCCTCGTTCTCCCCAGTAGAGCGTGCTTCTCTCCAACAGATTGACCTGTTTTCCCCAAGAGAGTCATCTTATTCCCCAGTGGAGTTGTCTTAACAAAAGGCTCTTATGCTGAGTTCCTTATCCCTAGCGGGTCCCTCATATCCTCAGCAGCTCGCCTTGCAGAAGTATTCATCTTCCCCACTGAGTTTCTTTCCTCAGCAGAGATCCACATGCATCCTCAGCAGGATCTGTTCTCATCTAGGACATCCCCAGCGGAATGCGTCCTACACCAGCAGGTTGTTTACTCTTCACCAGAGTTATCTCCACGACTTGCTCTCATCTCCACATCCCCAGTATGTCGAGAATTTGCTTCTCCAGTGAAGTTGCATGGGTATTCCCCAAGCAGTCAATCGGGATGTTCATATCTTCAAGCAAGATTTATTCCCCAACTAGAGCTCGCATCCAAATTTGATCGTCTCCAGCAGATTTCTGATTCATCTCTGTCAGCTCGTAGTTTGTGACTTCTAGTCACTCATCTTGTCCTCCCCGCAGAGTTCTATAATCTCTCCAGGACTTCTTCAGCAATTCAGTGCTCCTCCGTTGTCTCCCCAAGCAACGTTCGAATCATGCATCATTTGCATTGCATTCTCAAAAGCGTATAGCGTCTTCCTTCTTGGAAACGTTATTCCATACACATTCATACATACATCATGCATAAACCATATCATATCTGTTTCTTTCTGCAGGAAAGTTATCCAGATTTAAATGCTCCCCAGAGAGCAACTCGCCTAGTCATTACAGGCGCTTATCCTGATGTTTTGAATCAGAAGAGGATTGTTCTACTTATTTTCTGGCATAGCTCAGATCAGTTCAAAGACATTCCTATTCCCGATGCCCCCAGATCGGTGGAAGATATTTGTTCCTATCCTGATATCCAGCTCAGTTGAAGGAACCGCCTCCGGATCTCCCAAGATCTTACGAAGGAGCAAGCCCTCTGATACATCAGATCAGTTGGAAATATCTACTCCCTGACGATTTAGTTCGTTCAGAAGAAGAAACTCGTTTGCCCAGTCCTGATACCTTACTATCAGTTGAGGACGTTTTCTTTACCCGGCGTACACAGTTCGGAAGAAACATCCGTTCCTATCCTAATATCCAGTTTCAGATTAGTTGAAGGAACCGCCTCCGGATCCCCGTGGTCTTACGAAGGAGCAAGCCACTGATATCATCAGATCAGATGGAGATGTTTGCCTGATTGACTTTTTCATTCAGATGAAGATTGTCCTACTTATTTTCTGGCATCATGTCCAGATCAGTTTAAAGGCATTCTTTCCCCGGCGTACACAGTTCGGAAGAGATATTGTTCCTATCCTGATTACCAGTTCAGTTGAAGGAGCCGCCTCCGGATCCCCGTGGTCTTACGAAGGAGCTAGCCGCTAATTCCCAGATTAGTAGGAATATCTACCTGATGATTTAATTGCATCAGAAGAGATGTCTGCCCAGATTCCCAGATCATGATTCCCAGATCAGAGATACCTATTACCCGTTGATGTCCGATTCAACCGATGTATCTCCTTCGATTCCCAGATCGACCTAAGACATCTATCCCGATGCATGTTCGGAGACATCCGCTACGCCTGATACTCAGATCAGTCGAGATGTTCCTTCTCTTGATGCCCAGATCATTTGAAGTGTTTCCCCTGCCTGTGGGTGCCCGTTCCTTCTTATCACAAGTTGGAGCATATTTAATTGTCCAGATCAATTGAAGTTTTTTCTCCCTGCTTGCGGGGTGGTACATTCCTTCTTATTGCAAGATGGAATCTTCTATTGATCAAGAGCGCAAATTTTCGAGTTCATTCTGGTATTCAATCTCCTTCCACCTCAACGGTTCGAAACTTTTGTTTCTCACTCGTCAGGTTTAAGAAGTTTGAATAGGGGCAGCTGTTGTACCCCAAAATTTGCCCTCTTTCTTTGTGCTATAAGTTATCAACGACGTTTATTTCGTTGCTCAAAAAATGAAGAAAAATAATAAAGAGTTCAATATGTACGTGGTGTCTACAATCATTAATTCAACTGAGCTTCATTGGATTTCATGTGGAGGAGTTCTTATGTGCTTAATTTTTTATCTTCCTCAAGAATTCCTCAAAGCTTCTTTGTTATGTCAGTTTGAAATACCAATGCGAGTCATGACACGAGAGGTGAATTTGTAGATTCATTGTGATCAAAGAAGTTTTTGTTCTCATCACTGTTACTCGTTATTTACAATACAAGTTGACTTGGATCTAAGACGGCGTGCAAGGTTTTAATTCACATTCTTGTGCAAGTATGAGGTATAAAGTTGTGTCGATTCAAGAGACTACTTAATGACATGAATTTAGATTTGTGTTCAAGATTAATCGGTTCATTCTTAAGCATATGATTTATCAAGAATTAATTCAAGCTTGCAAAAATGGAAGATTCATTCATAAGGTCTTAGCACACAGAGTTCTATAACTCAAATCATAACATTCATTCGAATCATTCAAAGCAATTTCTTACAAAATTCATCATTCAAGTTCAAATTTTCAAAGAATTACAAAAAGAGTTCACATTCCATTACAAAATTCAGATACAGTCATTCAATTCCAAGTCCTGACTCTTGAAAAGATATTTCTCTTAAATTCTATAAATAATGCTCAGGATCTTCGATCAATTCTTCTTGGCTAAGTTCTTTCATATCATATGATCTCTTTGCTTCCAAAACCATGTGCTCAACCTGCAAAATGGGAAATTGTACCGGTTCAAATACTCTTCACGCATAAGTTCAAGCCAACACGATAAACCGAAACGGGTTCACGGAACTTTAACAGTATAGCAGCAATTCAGAAAACAGGGAAAAGATCTAACAGAAAAGCTCAGCAGCATAAAAGGAAAATATCAGAGAAATCAAGGAGGAGATAACAGAATTCCAAAAACTTGTAACAAACTTCGGCTACCTCTCCATTCTTCCTCCGCCAATCCTCCCTTCATTCTCTCTCGATTGAACCTCATAACAGAAAAACGTAACAGAATTCACCATAATCAGAACTCGCTCTCTCTTCAACCAATCTTCAATCCTCCTCCAACTCTGAAAACGATCAACACCAGTTCAGAACCTCTCTCGGTGATTCCCATCTTCAACTGTAACAAATTCAATCACAGATAACTGACAAAAGAACCTTCATCATCATCATCTTCATCAACTCTAAATTCAGGGAGAAGAACAAGAGGTTGAGAATCAGAAAATTGAAAGAAAAATCAGAAAGAAGGAGAAGAGAAACGTAGCAAACCGTTTTGAATCGGAGAAACACGTTCGAACATCAATCTTCATCTTTCTCTCGATAACCATTCATTCACCAAAGTCTCGAAGACTCTCTCGATTCTCTTCCACTCTACACAATCAGCTTCTTCATCCGTGTAAAATCATCACCTTCATGAAAGCATCTTCAATCGTTCATCCTTCATAGATTCTTCATCAAAGAAATTCGCAACAGAAAATCTCCATAAACTCTACTCCGATCTTCATCCTCATCTTCATCAAATATGCAATTAACAACAATAACATCACCTCTCCGATGCGGCTTTCCGATTACTCTTCGTCGTTGAGCTTGAATACGCGCAATAGTTTCGTCGGAGATGAGAATCGGAGATTGAACCGATAAAGAAGAAACGAGACATCGGAGAGATGAGATCGGAGATGAAATTGGAGAGGATAGACGAGAGAAGACGAGATAGAGAGGAGAGATTCACGAAGAGAGTGAGGCGAGGAGGTGAGAAGGTGTCGTTCTCCGGCGAAGTTGCTTCAGAAGATCTCCGACGCCGTTTCGGCCGTGAACGAGAGGAAGAGAGGTTGTGCATTCAAAAGATCAATAGCCACATCCATGTAACCCTAATTCTTCTCTCTGTTTATTTGTTCAATTTGCTGTTAATTGAGTTTAATTAGCATTAATTGAAATTAAGTGTTGAGTATTAATTGGTGGTTAGGATAACAAAATTTGCTAATCAAAATCTGATGTGGATTAGAACAATATCCCTTGGGTCTTATCACTAAATTGCTGAATCTACACCCCTAAGCCCAATCACTCTTTTTTTCTATGTGCTGAATTGAAAAATTGTAACAAAAAAACCATACACTTGGGCCTGTATCAAATGCTGACCGCACACCTCCCCCTAGCCCAATGCACACGGTTTTTGTGTGCTGAATGTGTGCAAAAACGCCCCTGGGCCCTATTCTGATTGGGCCCTGCGCCCAGGATTGCTGCCTACACCATTCTTTTCAATCTGAACCCCCCTGATTCAAGTTCTTTTAGGTGTTTAGAATTGAATTTTGTACATAGTTTTCTCCTATTATTTTCTAGATAATAATGACATGAAACAATAGCTTTTTGTTAGAATTTCCATGATATAAGATGTATACAATCAATTTTGTTGTTAGTTTTTGACATAATAAAAATATAAAAAACATGTATTTTTCTTGTTAGAATTTAAAGCCTTCGTTATATAGTTTTGTTCTGACTTTTAGATAGAAAATGCCATAAAAAACAATTTAATCTTGCTAGCTTTTCTTTTAGAATTTACTTAGAATTTAATTTCTATTATTTTCTATGGTCGGTGCATGCTTCCTTGTTATTACTGATGAGTTTGCTGAGATGTGCGAGGTACTTCGAGAGAGCCTTCGATTGAGATTCGACTTGCTCCGTGTTCTACTTTATTTGTGGGACACGAATCCGCTTCCAGTGCGATTGATTTGCGTCGTGTTCCACTTTATTTGTGGGACACGAACTATTTCGATGCGATTCATCTGATCTCTCATTCATTGAGATGTATATTCCTGTATTGTCTGGCTTGTGTTCTCTTGCAGGTTGCTTGTGTGGTTGTGTTTGATACGCACCACATAGCGGTTGTGATTTATTTTCACACCGCAGTGCTTTGACGCTTATGCTGGACTCCTGGCTTTGATGGATGTTAGATTACGTGAAGTTTCTTCTCTGCTTACGCTTGCTAGCTCATTGCGGATTTGCTATCCGTTCGGTATCGTCTCCTTGTCCCTTTTACTGCTTTCCGCATCATCCAATAACATGAGAAGTAGGACTTAGACATGCATCTGGCCAAGTCCTCGAAAGAGGCTCTGTTTTTGTTGGTGTGTTTATATTTGTGCTTTGCGGCAGGGAGTCACGGTGTAATAAGTCCTATATGGCACTCCGTTAAGTCCTCATGGAAGGCATGCGGAAAGGGTTAGCAATCAACCCCCGCCTAGTCTCATCGAGTCTGTTCAGTATGCGCACCCTACGCGTAGCTCGCTTCCGAACTTGCACAAGATCTTGTTATCGAGTATGTCAGGAAAAGGGTTCATGTAGCCGGACCCCCGCCTTTCCTATAGCTCGCGTCGCTCGACGTTGATGCTCGGTGTACGCACGCACCGTTTTCCTTTACGATCCGTGACGGCTTGGTTGCTGAGAGGGGACCGCCCTCTTGTCTATGGCCCGATCATTTTCGCGAGGTCTAATGCTTGGTTGACTTGGGTTGAGCTGCTCCCCTTGGCTATGGCGGGACCGCCTTTCTACCACTCGGTCAGTACCGTTGGTTTGTTTGCTTTACGAGCGGATGCTCGTTTGTGTGCTCATTGTTTGCTTCCCTTTTCCCTCGTAGGTTGCTAGTTTAGTTTAGACTTGTACCCTTTGAATGATAATATTAGGTAGCAAGCTTTCCCCCCCTTTGTTTAGGTTTTCCTCATGCATTCTTTAAAACACAAACCACACTCTTTGATTTTCTTTTCTTAAGAACTTGTTATTTCCGCTCCATTCCCAAGCATAAGTCTCCAAAGGTCGAGCAGCGGAGTGTGAATGTAACTCGTTCACCTAAAAAACACAAAACAAACGGAAATTAGTTAGCCGAGCTACGGTAGCTCTGATTCTGCAAAACAGATACGTAGGCAGCGGGGTAGGGCCCGTGCGAGCATAATCCTTTCTTTTCCCTACATTCTGCATTCATTTTAGTCCAGATTAGCGTAGATTTGTTACACACCCATAGTTTTAGACACAAGCGTGGATACCATCGAGTACGATGGGCGCGTGGGGTGCTAACACCTTCCCCTCGCGTAACCGACTCCCTTACCCTCTTCTCTGGTCGTGAGACCGTTGTTTTGTTTTGTGGTTTGCTGGCATTCCCTTCCTTTTCAGGATAAATATGTTAGTGGCGACTCTGTTAATTTTCGCGGTAGCGACACTATGTAATTTTCATTTTCATATTTCCAATCAATATCAATACAAAACAATCACTTCCAATCATCTCTTAAAGCAACATAGAGTAAGAATAAGCTCTTTGTTTGGTCCCATGAGAGTCGTAATAAGTGTATAAAGTTTTGCATGAACATCATACTCCCTCATGCATACCACACCTAATCAGGTATCCTTTTATTTTCTATTTTATTTTAATTTCTTTACAAAATTAATTAAAAATAGTTTTAAAAATCCAAAAAATATACAAAAAATATTTTTAGACTTCTAAAATAATATATTATTTTCTGAAATAAAAATATTTTATTTTTCTTCAAAATTTCAATATTTTGCATAATTAATTAGTATATATTTATATATTGGCTTTTTAATTATTCTAACCAATCAAAAAATCATTAAAAAAATTGTTCTTTATATAAAATATTGTTTATATATTATAAACTAATTTTGTACATATTTTGAATAATTTTCTCTCTAAGTTTTAATTATTTGTATAATTATTTGCATAATTATGTTTTAATTAACTTAAATCAATTTCAAATCAAATTCCAAAAATTCCAAAAAAATTAGTTTTGTTTTAAAATTAATTAACAAATATTTTGTACATATTTTAAACTTAATTTCTAGGTTTAAATATATTTCCATCTTTTTTCTTCATTTTAATTTAATTAATCATACATTAATTATAATTAAAATCAATCATAAAAAATCCAAAAACATGCCTTTTATTTTTCTTGCAATTTAAATTCCTAGATAAATGTATAGGATGTCAAATTCATGTAAATAGGCTAGTTTACATTTCCTGCACAATCGATGTAATAGCGTAGATTTACTTTCCGCACTTTACATTTCCGCATTTTAATTTCCAGCAAATATAAACTGCGTGTATGTCAAAGATAAAATTGAACCGTTAGATCACTAACTTCAAAGATAAAATATCTGAATCCAATCACAATCACACTTGCACCTCTTAAGGTAATCCCTTCTCATTCTTTTCAAAATCAAAGTCAAAATTCTACTGTTTTGAGTACAAAATCGAACCTTGCGTTTATATCCGGTGAAAGGATAGATTTTTAAAGGAAATAGGATAAAGACCTTACAACTCAGGGTAGACCTCCTAGTTTGCTTGCTCAAATCAAAACAAACAAATTCTCATACACTGTTGTTTTTCAAAACAAAACTTTCAAAAAAGACAAAATTTTGTATACATCCAAACACGGATTATTACAAAGTTAACGTTCTTTTCAAAACATCTTTCGAAAGATAAACAAGCATTTTGTATACATCCACACACGGATCATTACAAAATTCAATTTACAAAAGTATTTGAAACCACATATGAGCATTCTAAAGCAATTGAAAAGTGATCGAAAAACAAGTGAGCTAAGCAAACTTAAGAGCCCATGGATAACCATGGATACAAAGGGTGCTAACACCTTCCCTTTGTATAACCTACCCCCTTACCCAGAATTTCTTAAAGGTCTTTTTTCTGTTTCTTTTATAAACCTTTCCTTAATTGGATAAAATAAAAGGTCGGTGGCGACTCTGTGAATTTTCAAAAAATGCGAAAGCATTAAGCGATAAAAAAGAGTCAGTTCACGTATCTCTACAGAACAGAGGTATGGCCCGGAATTAAAAAACGGAGGTCCACACCAACCCTCGTGTTGTGATAGTTGTGTTTTCTGACCCTCGAGTCGTGAGTTTCCAACCCTCGTGTTGTGATTGAGGTGTTTTCCGACCCTCGAGTCGTGAGTTTCTAAACATTCCGTTTCCTTTCCGACCCTCGAGTCGTGAATATTTGACATGCTATTTTCTTCGACCCTCGAGTCGTGAGTTTCCAAACAGATCTCTTCTTATGCAGGTACGCTTCTCAGAACCATGGCAGGTAATTCCTGTGGTGCAGGTGAAATTTTTCCGAACGAGGGCAAATGATCCAAATGGTGTAGGTGAAATTTGTCTGAACCAGGGCAAATGATCCAAATGGTGTAGGTGAAATTTGTCCGAACCAGGGCAAATGATCCAAATGGTGCAGGTGAAATTTGTCCGAACCAGGGCAAATGATCCAAATGGTGTAGGTGAAATTTGTCCGAACCAGGGCAAATGATCCAAATGGTGCAGGTGAAATTTGTCTGAACCAGGGCAAATGATCCAAATGGTGTAGGTGAAATTTGTCCGAACCAGGGAAAATGATCCAAATGGTGCAGGTGAAATTTGTCCGAACCAGGGCAAATGATCCAAATGGTGTAGGTGAAATTTGTCCGAACCAGGGCAAATGATCCAAATGGTGAAGGTGAAATTTGTCCGAACCAGGGCAAATGATCCAAATGATGTAGGTGAAATTTGTCCGAACCAGGGCAAATGATCCAAATGGCGTAGGTGAAGTTTGTCCGAACCAGGGCAAATGATCCAAATGGTGTAGGTGAAATTTGTCCGAACCAGGGCAAATGATCCAAATGGTGTAGGTGAAATTTGTCCGAACCAGGGTAAATGATCCAAATGGTGTAGGTGAAATTTGTCCGAGCCAGGGCAAATGATCCAAATGGTGTAGGTGAAATTTGTCCGAACAAGGGCAGATGATCCAAATGGAGCAGGTGAGCTTGTCAGAACTATGACAAGTAATCCTATTGGTGCAGGAGAACTTGCTAGAGCTATAGCAAGTGATCCTTTTGGGGTTCACAAAACTACGGAATCTTACTAGAACTATAGTAAGTGGGGTTCACAAACTACGAAAGCTTGCTAGCGCTATAGCAAGTTAACTATCTTCTACACAACAAAACTACAAGTCGTCGCTATTGATAGTTATGTTTACCCATCACGTTAGTCCCTCGGCAGTGATCAAAGGGTTTTACAAAGGGTTCTTCAATGGGGTTTATCACGTTAGTCCCTCGGCAATGATCTACTTCGAAAAAACAAAGGGGTTTTACAAAGGGTTTTACAAAGGGTTTCTTCAACGGGGTTTATCACGTTAGTCCCTCGGCAGTGATCTACTTCGCAAAAACAAAGGGGTTTCACAAAGGGTTTTACAACCAGGTTTTCAAAGGGTTCCTCAATTGGGTTTATCACGTTAGTCCCTCGGCAGTGATCTTCTCCAAGACATCATTAATAACAAACAAAGGTGTCATTTCTCTTTTTCAAAGGTACTAACATACTTCAACTAACCTAACTAATAATCATGCATCATTAAATTACATACCTCATTCATACATAATACATACATCGCTCTCATTTATTTTGGGAAGTTCACTGCATCATACACCGCTTGCATCATAACATTGCATAAAATTCAGGTTGCCTTTTTAGGCCGTGCTACAATCAAATCACCTGGTTCCTTCCAGAAGGCATCTGCTTCACATTCTGAAAAATGGTATTTACCTTGGGTGGCATCTTTAAGCCCATCTCCCACGGAACTGTTTCCTGACAAATGCAAATTTCAGGGCATTTCAGTGTTCAATCATCTTCTACCTTTAGATCACGATAGGCAGACGTGCCTATCTGACCCTTCAGGTTTAAGAAGATTGAATAGGGGCAGCTGTCATACCCCAGAATTTTCCCCTCTTCATTTCATCTTCAATAATTCAAGGTTCAAGGGTTTTCTCAAAAGCACTCTCTCCTATTCAAAATTAGGGTTGGCACTTCATCAAAAGAATTTGAGTCTCTAAGGCCTCAAATGGATCTCAAGGTGTCTCATATGTCTCAAAGAATCTCCATGTCAAAAGTCAAGCTTCAGTTCCAAGGATTGCTTACTCAATGGCTCGGATGATTAATAGTCGACTAGTTTGACCTAAAAGTCAATTATGGTCCAAGTACAGTCAAAACTCCTGAATTTTGGTCAACATCAAGTATTTGAAGTTATATCCATCATTTTATCTAAGGTTGATCATGAACCATTAATAAAAAGTCGGAAACGAACAAAGAAAAGGTTCAAATTAGGGTTTTTTAAAGGAGAAAGTCAACTCAACTTTGACCGGCCATAACTTTCACATGGAGTATCAAAAATTTCCCAACCAAAGCCTATTTTGAAGGAAATTGGATTCTCTACAACTTTGTCTCTCACAAGCCAAGGCCAGAAATGCATCATTTGAGAGATATGGTCAAGGAGATTATAGGTCCTCCGAAAAGTCAACAAAGAACACCTTTTGGGTCAAAGCTCATAACTTGAGCATGGAAGCTTCAATTGAGATGAAACCAAAAGGGTCATTTAGAGGACTTTTTAAGCTTTCCAGAAAGTTCTAGAACATGGTCATATGGCAAAAATTGAAGGAGATACAAGGCTCAGAAGTTGGTCGATTTTGGTAAAATACATAAAAGGCAAAGTGGAGAATTTTGAGTTTTTAGACTAATGGGCCTAGGGTTTTAATTTCAAAACACATCCATGGCATGAATAAAAACCTCTAAACCCATTTTCATATTTTTGTGACTTTTATTTATATTTATTTGAATTTCTATTCAATTAAATTTTAAATAAAAAAATTATTACAATACAAAAAGAATGGTGCATGGCTTAAAGACTTGGATTTCTATCATATTAAAGGCCCAACATGACATAGGGATAATTGGCAAACCGTGTAAAATAATGAAGAGGCAATTAGAGCTAATTTTGGAAGGTTCCCATGGTGATCTCAATCAATATTTCAATTATGGATTTTGAAAGATTCAGTTAAATTTTGTTAACCTAATTGAATCCATATATATACTAAGACAATCAGAAGGAGGGGAGGGAGAAATTGCTGGCAGCCTCAAGAGTTCTTCATAAAAAAACGCAAAAAAAAAAATTCAAAGAAAAGGAGAATCCGGTTTTGGGAATTGAGGGAAGTTCAAGGGCTTTTGAAGATTGAATCACGTCCCCAGGCCCTCTCTGAAACTTTTCCAATTATCTTCAAGGCGTGAAGCACTCGAAATCACCCCCAAGAACTCACGGTTTCGCACTCTCTGGACTTGGTTCGAATTCAATGTTTTATACACCATAGATGTGATTTGATTGTATATTCACGTTTGACATGATTCCCTGAACGTTTCTGGTTAATTCAATTGTTGTTTAATCGCTTGTACCAAGAATTGCCATTGCTAGGGTTTGGAAGCTTGAATGAGGGGTTTCTGTTTTAGGGAAAATTACATGAAATTACAGATATCTTTGAGTTCCTGAGGACGAGACGAGTTCAACCATGGCTTTGTTTTTTATTTATGTTGTGCGTGGTCGATTTTTGAAGTTACAGGACCTATGGCTATGGAGGTTTGTCCGTTGCTATAGCCCAGGTCTAATACTACGGTTGGGCAAGGAAGATGAAGATGTGTCTTTGCGTGATTGGACCAATTCGAAAATCTGGGCTCGCGCGCGCGTTTGCCTTTGGGGTTTTCTGAGTATTATATATTATCTTTATTGGTCACTTGATAATCAACAAATGAAAAGTGGCGTGGTGGTAGTGGCGTTTTGGTCGGCATCGAGCAAAAGAGCCTGGGTTCGATCCCCAGGTGAAACATCTTATTTTTTTAAAACAGACTTGGCTTTCAGATCCAGCGTTGCTCCCCTACGCGCTCTACAATGCACCTTCAGATCTAAGCCACCAGATCAATTGTAAAACCACATCCAAGGAATCAGAATGCAGCTCCATGGTATACCTTCAATAGTACAGCAACACAGGATTTAAACCAGGTTCTTTATATATATATTTTAGTTAATTAGATTAATGGTTAATTATTGTTTTTAATTCAATTAATTTATTTTAATTAATAGTAAAATAAAATTAGGATTAGGGCTTTGATTATTTAGAATTTGTTTCGTCGATTATTTCGATTATTCGACTTAATTGATTTTAATTAATTTTAAATATTAAGAAAAACCTAGAAAGATTACCCATGCGTTAGGGTTTGCCCAATCCCACTGGCCACTTGGCCAAACTTTTTAGGATTTAATGAGTTATTCGTTCCGACTAAATCTATTGGTCGCAATGATTAATAATCGGTTAATTTAATTAATCAAATCCAATAATAAAAACGTCAATTCTAACTCCCCTTTAACGGATAAATGAAGGGTGAATACATATTTCATCCCGCCTTCGAATTGGTCGACTCTCTATGTCGTACTGATCAAATATCCGAATAAAGCATTTTAATTACATAAAAAATTAAAATACACTTTATTTGCTGCTCGTGACGATCGAATCTATCGGTCAGAGTAACTAGCAATACACTACTTCAATATGTTAACTATAATGATCAAATCTATTGATTATCGCAACTAACGGTAACATATCAAACCAGGGTTGTACGCCATCTAAAACACACTAAACCACGAAACTACGGATTTTCATCTCTTCAAAACTGCGATTTTCAAACTACGATAAGGTAATTCAAAATACCTTCGAACTTCGCATTTCAAAAACTATGATAGGCCACTCAAAAAGCCTTTAAAATACCTTCAAACCATATCAAATCAAATTCAAAGGCGTACAACCCTGTGCCCGAACTACGTTGACTCTGATTCTCCATAAGGAGATACGTAGGCACTTGGCAACAAGGCGAGTCCCCTTCCTCAAAATTCTAATAAGGTTCAAATCTTACCATTCACCCTTTTCATTTCGTTAGCTATTAAACCTTAATAATTTTTTGCCATAAAACTGTTACCTTAGATTCAAAGCCATAGGAAAGGGTTGAGGGTGCCTAACACCTTCCCTCGACCTGATTATAATAATCTTACCCCGATCTCTTAACTGCGTAAGGTTTCCTATTCGCCTTGGTAGAATAGGTGGCGACTCTAAAAGTCTTTATTTTAGGGCTGGTTGCTACACGATGATTCAGAATCATCCTAGGTAGCCATCAGGCTTTTCTTCCTTTCAGATCTCTTAGGCCTTTATTTTTGCAGTTTAGGACATTCACTTTTGAAGTGTCTTGGTTCATTGCATTCATAGCACACGTCACTTCTTCTGCTAGGCCTTCTGTATTCAGAGGTTTCTCTTTTATATTTTGGTATTCTGAATTTTCTGAACTTCCTTTGCTTATTCCTCCAAAGTTGATTTACTCTTCTGGATATAACAGATAACTCGTCCTCTTCCTCTGATCCAGACTCACTTGAGCATTCTTCCTTAGCCTGCAAAACATTAGTTTTAGATTTTTTAACAGATTTAAGAGCTATAGACTTACCTTTCTTTTGAGGCTCATTTGCATCAAGCTCAATTTCATGACTTCTTAGAGCACTGATGAGTTCTTCAAGGGATACGTCATCAAGATTCTTTGCAACTTTGAATGCTGTAACCATTGGTCCCTATCTTCTTGGTAGACTTCTGATACTTTTCTTTACATGATCAGCTTTGGTGTATCCTTTGTATAGAACTCTTAGACCAACTGTTAAGGTTTGAAATCTTGAGAACATGGCTTCAATAGTCTCATCCTCTTCCATCTTGAAGGCTTCATACTTCTCGATCAAGGCTAGAGATTTTGTTTCTTTGACTTGAGCATTGCCTTCATGAGTCATCTTGGGTGACTCAAATATATCATGTGTTGTGTCCCTATTTGTGATTTTTTCATATTCTGCATGAGAGATAGCACTTAGCAAGATAGTTCTGGCTTTGTGATGATTCTTGAATTCCTTCTTCTGTTTATCATCCATGTTCTTCCTTGCTATCTTTTCTCGTGCTGCATCTTCTAGATGATTGTAACCATCTACGACAGTATCCCATAGATCAGGATCTTGTCTTAGAAAGAAACTTTCTATTCTATCTTTCCAATATTCAAAATTTTCTCCGTCAAACACAGGAGGTTTTGTGTAGCTGTTGTTGTTGTTTGAATCATTCACCATAGTGTTTTCTTTCTGGATATTTTTCTGACACGGTTAAGTGCTTGCACCCAGAACCAGGCTCTGATACCAATTGAAGGTTGAGAAAACACTTAGAAGGGGGGTTGAATAAGTGGGTTTTTAAACTTTGTGAAGGAAAGATAATCAAAACACAGCTACTTTTATCCTGGTTCACCTTCTCAATAAGGCTACCTTCAGTCCACCCTCAACAAGGTGATTTGCCTCTCTCAACCGAGGTCTTAAAATCCACTATAATCAGAACCAAATTACACTTGCACGACCAACTGCCGTGACTCACAATACAATGCACGAGCCGAACTGCTGGTGACTAACGTTCCCGCACAAGACAACCGCTTGTGACTAACCAATCTTCTAAGACTCAACTAGTCCTAGACTTCTTGAGGCTTCTGACCCACTGGTCTCTCAAGGACTTAGTTACCACGTAACTTCTGTTGATAGTGTATAGTTTTCTTCTAGAAAGCTGTAATCACCACTGTGATATTTCACTGAGATTTAGTACAGAACAATAAACTCAGAATATGAATAAGAGAATTTAGCTTCCAAGAGTTTTTCTTCACACTTGATGATTTATCAGAGTTGCAGCATTCTTGTGTGATCTTTCTTGTTTCTTTCTATTTTGCTCGTTGTGTTGTTCGGTCGTTATTGTTGTATGTTCTTCAAACGATCATGACTATATATAGCTTTCAGAATTTTTGACCGTTATCTCTGAAGCTTTGTTGAGTTTATTCAGCATTAAATGGTTTGTGTGTTGTCCTTGCTTTTGCTTTCTCCAAGAAATTTTCATGTGGATAGCTTCTTCAATCAACCTTGGAAATTACGCTTTTGGAGTGTTGCAGCCGTTTGGCTAATGATTATGTCTTCAACGGTTAAATTTGAATCAATCTATGTAATCTTCTGATCAACTTTTGTTCTTCAACTTCTGTTGTGAGTATGTCTTCAGCGTGCAGTATCAGAAGTTGTTTTTCAGCAGTATTAGCTTGAATCATTCTTTATAATCTTCTGTTTAGCCTTGTTCTTCAACTTTTATTATCGTGCGATATCAGAAGTTTCTCTAGTGTTACGTTCTTCAACTTCAAGTTCTGATTTCCGGTACTGGTACATCTTCTGAAATTAGAAACATATGATTAGAGTACCATGTTTGCTTTATACAAAAATTGTTTGCTTGTTATCATCAAAGCACTAAAATATAATTAGAACCAAACAATATTCTAACAAATATCAACATGGTATTGTTTTGAGATCAATAGAAAGATCAAGGATTTTGAAATTAGCGTTTTATCATATGTACATAAACCTAATCATTTTTATTTACACAGTTTAAACAAAACTCTAGGTAAATCAACTAAGGGACCATGTTAACATTTTCAAGGTAAGATTATCCTAACCCTAATTGGTTCACAAAAATATATACAAGTTAATTGGTGAAGAGTATTAAAAAGGTTTGATTTAATGGCCTTTAAAAGGCATAAAAAAACATTAGTTTTGATTTAAGTAAAAAGGACTAAATAAATTATATTTTTGGATTTTTAAAATATATTCCTAAAATGTACAAGGTAAACAAAAAGTATGCAAAAAATCAAGTGAAAATGATTTAATTTGATAAAATAAAATAATGAAGCTAGTGATAAAAATTAAGTTTTGTACTTGGTAGGTCTTGAACCCACACCCTCTTGGTCATAGCTTAAAACCTTAGCCACTGGGCCAAGCGCTATTTTCAATTATAAGGCCCAAATAGATAACTATATGATAAAATTGACTTGAGAAATCACAAAAGAAATAAATAGCAAAAAGTGGCAAAAGGGGGGATCAAACCCGCGCCCTTGGCATGGTGAGAGACTTAGAGGCAAGCGTGCTACCACTGGGGTGACCATACATCCAACAATTAAAACGCATACCATTAAATATATAATAAACTCAATTCATAAAATCAGAAGATGAACTTCATCTTCTTCCTCAAGAACACGATTTCTGGAAAATGCATCTCCCTCAAAACTCAATCATTTTTAAAATTATAAACATGAAAGTTGTGTGTTTTCTCTTCACGAATTCAGCCATGTATCATTCGTGGATTTATTTAAACTATAACTCAAAAAAATTCTAGAAAACTACATGAACACTAATTTTTCAAAATCAAATTAAATGGTGCGTGTTAACAATAAATAACAACTAATATGGGGTTAATGATTCTTACATGATTCTAAACACAATGGTATCGAGTTTTATTGAAAATGATACACAAATGCTAGAGTTCAAGTTTTAAAAACTTACCTCTGCAAGTGGAGATAGAAATGTGTTTTAATGGACTTCCAGAAGTGAATGGATGATCTGAACAGTTTCCTTGGCCCTTGGCGATGCTGTTTGTATGCTCATTTCACCTGGAAATGGCCTGGATGCTCCCATCCGAATCCTCTTGCAAGTGGTGAAAAGTCAAAATGGAGGGTGATGGTCAAGGTGTTACAGACGTAATTCTAAGGCTTGAAGATCTTTTATGTGGTGTATGGAAGGTGTTTGGATGTTTGTTTGACACAGAAGTTGCTTAGAACTCAAAATTCACAAGTTTGTTCAAGTTGGAATTTTGGAGCTTTCAAGTGAGGGAGTGAAGTCGGAATTTTCTGTGTTTGGTTTCAGAACCAAATGCCTCTATTTATAGGCTCAATTTGTGGTTTATGGGTGGGGGGAATCAGATAATTTGGAGTCCCCATGCTCAAGTTGTGTCACTTTGCTTGTTTGTAAAAAAATGAGAAAGTTATGGTCTCAATGGTTCTTTGGTAAGCTTTAATCACAACTTAGGGAGGCTCCCTTGCTTATTGGTCTTGTGTTGCTTTTGGTGCGAATTAAAAAATGTAGAGGCTCAATGCAACAGTTGATGGTGATTAAAGTCACTTTTCCAAAATGGAAGTCATGGCTTTATGCTTGAAATGGAATGACTCAATGGGCAATGATCAAAACACTTGGGTAATGGCTCAAAAGAATGTGTAATCTTCTAATTAGAGCAAGATTTGAAAGAAATAAGGTCTTTAATCATAGATTTCGTAGGTTGGGTTCATGGTTGCAACTTGATTCTTCATGAAAAATTACTTGTAATTCAAGAATGGAAGTCGAACTTCATTCATTCAAAACTCCTAGCTCACAAATGCTATGGAGGAGTTCTAGTACTTTTTAGAAAGCCTTAAATATCCTCTACAACTTTCATATTTGGTGTTTTCTCAAATTCTCAAAGGATCATGATGAAAAGTGGCCTCAAAGTCACTTACTTTTAGAGTTCAAAACTATTTTAGAAAATTTTCTAAGTGTTGGAGAAAAAGTAGGCAAATTCATGGCTCCATAACTTAAAATCTATTCACTTCTTGGAAAAATGCTCACAATGACAAAATTGTAGATTTTGACTTTTTCTTCAAATGAGGCTTTGGAGCATAAAATTTGTCCAAGTATTGAGGAAGTTATGGCCTTTCAAAGTTGAGCAAAAACATGTGTTTTTTTCATGAAAAAGTCAAAACCTTAATTGTTGACTTTTGGATCCTTGATTGATTTTCTTGATCAAATGACTTCAATAATCACATATTCATGATTTTGATCTTCAAAAGTCCATGGTTGACCAAATTCCTCAAAAGTCAAAAGTGATCTTGAACAATTGACTTTTCTAGATGAACTGATTTCTTCTAAGCATTAGTGGATGTTACGAGTGGATTATAATGAGGCATTGGAGATTCTTGAATCATTATTTGAGCCATGGAACCATGCTTTGACCAAAAGTCAACTCTATAGAGGATTAGGTCAAAAACCCTAATTGTGTTCCAGATAAATTTGAAAGTTGTTGATCTTGAATTGAAACACACTTGGGCTTTGATATTAATGAGGATAATCACTTGAGTATATGAGAAAGCTTGATCTCCTTTATGAGCCTCAAAACCCTATTTTTTTTGAGCCTCTTGATCAGTCACCTACCTTGTGAACCAAGCAACAAGCAGACATAATCTTTTTTTGTATATTTCTGGTTAGCAAATGATGCATGAATAATTATGTATAATGATAATGATGATCACACTCGTACTTAATGCAAAATGAGGTGGGATCTCAGGGTCAAAAATTTGGGTACAACACAAAGGTATCTTAATGACATAATAAGTCTTCTATACTGTGTTCGGCTGGCATCACTTTCATTTGAGTCTTTCGATAGTTGCAGTTTTGGTTTAGTAGGTGCCAAAGTCACATTGCAGTCTTCCATATTAAATCTTTTGAGTATTTCATTTGCATATCTTCTTTGATGCATCATCAAGCCTCTACTACCCTTGTGGAATTCGATATCAAGGAAATATTAAATGTTGCCCAGATTCGAAATTTCAAATTCCTTACTAAGATCACCTTTGAAGTCTTTGATCTCATTCTTGCAGCTACCTGCTATTAACAAGTCATTGACATAGAGACACATCATAAGAAATTCACTCTTTCTTCTTCTTACATATACTCAATGCTCAGTTGTGCACTTCACAAATTCCTTCTCCCTTAAGAAACTATATATCTTCTTATTCCAAGCTCTTCGAGCTTGTTTAAGTTCATACAGTACTTTATGCAGCCTGTATACCTTGCTTTCTTGATTGTGTTTCACAAACCCAACTGGTTGTGTAACATAAACTTCTTCATCTAGGGGACCATTCATGAATGCACATTTTGTGAGTTCACTTTCCCACATTTGATGTTTTGCATGATGTCAAAACTAAGATCTTTAGTGTTTCTGTATATTGGACGGTATCATCTGAGTCGTGATGTGCATCTTAGCATTAAAAAGCATAACAACATCTTAGAATGTGTTTAGAAAATGTTTTGTGCATTAAGAAAATATTTACTGTAGTAAAAATCAGTTTTTGTGAAAATAGGTTTATGTGTCAACACATACATGTTATGAGTTGACATATGTGGATCAATATTAAAGCATATAGCTTAGGTTTGGATGTATCAACACATGGGTGCCTTTAGGTTGACACATAGAATTTTTTTTCTTCTATGAGTCGACACATACTACTTATGTGTCGACACATATTGCTTATTTTTAAAGCTTATAGCCTCTATTTCTCATGTGTCAACACATGACCTGATATGGGTTGACACATGCATTAACACGAGTCGATGCATGAATCGTATGTGTCGAGACATGATGTCACAAACTTGAAATTCTGCATAATTTTTCCAAACCTCTTGTTTCCATTTTCCTCCAACTTGCACACATATAAATACCTCATACATGTATCATCAAAATTGATGAAACTATAAACACATACAAAGATTTCTCTTCATCTTCAACCTTACATCTATGCATACATACAAACAAACTACATGTAATCATTTTTTGTTTGGGTTCCATCTAGGTTAGATTGATAATGTGCAATTTAGGCTTGTGTATTAGATAAATTGGGTTGAGAATCTTTGGGTGTTTCATTGAAAAAACTGTGAGGGTTTATCCTTCAAGATCATGGTGTTGATTTGGGGGTTTTTACAATATTTTTTTAATTCGAATTCGATCGAGTGAAAGCTTTGAAGAACGGGAGGTTCTTACAAGGGAGTAGCGTGAGACGTTGAATCAATTGAAATCTTGAGTGACAATAATTTGCAATTTGGATTCAACAAAGTGAAAGCTTTGAAGAATAGTGGTTTCTTGCTAAGGAGTAGCGCGAGAGGGTGAATCATATTGGTATTGTTGGGTGAATTGATCAAACTCATATCAAGGAAAGATAAGTGTTAGGATCAACATCAAAGATAAGGTTTGTAGGGTTGGATTGCTACATTTCTCTTGTAAACAGATTTTGCAAAGTAAGATTTATTATCTCAATTCCTTTGGAATTGAGGGCAGACGTAGCCATATCAAGGACAACTGGTGAGCTTCTTAAACAAATCCTCGTGTCCTCTCTCTATCTCCTTACTTCTCTATTTAACGTTTAATCACAAATTATTAAATTCATTGATTGTGCATTGATACTTATAGAAAAATCATTTGCATCAAACTTGAAATTTCTTTGTTGATTAGATTACAATTCTTAGAATTGTAATTGAGCTTTCATTTCAACAAATTCAAAAAGGAAATCTGAAATATCAAAGTGCACACCAAGTGTTTGATAATTTGGATATTTGTGTTTTGTGTATCAATTGATTTCTTTGGAAATAGGTTATCGTTGTGATCATAGTAAAATGATTTATCTAGAAAATATTGTATTGTATTCTTATCATTGTCTTTGCATTCCATTTGGTTTCTTACACATATCCGAGTTTCCTATAATTGGTTTAGACTAGATGACTTTGTTTGACCTAGGATTTCACTTCCGCTCGCCATCATTTTTGCACGTTTCTAAAACAGTTTTTAAAAGTACTTTTTTAACTTGGGGGTTTATTCACCCCCACTCTATATAAGTTTCCATCGTCTAACACATTTCTTATCCATGTGACTGTTGGCTGGGGATTTCGTTTGGAAAGAATATCCTTTGAAGAGTTACAAATCGAAGGAAGATGGTTACTGATGACCATTTCTGAGTTTAAAAATGGCTACTGATGGCCATGTTTCGAGGATGTTGGTTTGAGTTGGAATAAAGATGGTTAGACTTGGAGCTAATTCGAAGAGGAATATCTTTAAAAGACTTAAACGTTTTTGCGAAATACGTAAAGTACTAAGGCTGAACGTGTCTTCGTGGCATTCTCGATTCTGGTTGCGTTGCCACGTGTCGAAAGAAGATTCAGGCGGGATGATTTGAATTTCGAAGTAGTTTGTGTAACCGCACAAAGACAGATGGCATCCCAGGGTTTTCTTGTGGGCAACGTGGCGTTAGATTAGTATAGGACCGTTAGGGTCGAAATTAGTATAAATAAGGGTCTTAATGTTAGGATTCCGGGTGTTCATTTTGTACAAATCACTCACAAATCACTCAAGTATCAAGTGTTTAGAGAACGAGTTCACTGAGAAATGTACGTATGACACCAACATCAATTTAAATACATTTGTGTTTTCCTTTATTCAAGTATCTTTTCATTATTACTGCTTCCATTTACTTCCTGTTATTTATCTTCTTGCATTTCTTTCGTTGCGTCTAAACTTTCATTTCGAGGCACTTTACATTCCTGCATTTTACATTACTGCATGTTATATTTCCGCACTTTACTTTTTATGCAATTTACATGCTTTTATTTATGTTTCTTTGAAAGTTATATTAACTTGTATGACCAGTATTGTTTCAAGTGAACATTCATAAGATCGAATCACAAAACAAGTTTTCTCGAAGTCAGAACAGGCAAACATGAATCGAATCCTTTCAAAACACATTTTGTTTGACTATGTCCTAGGATCAATCTAGTCGATCCTGCGAGTAACCAAAGTATATTTTATAGTTTGGAGGACTAGCAGTTGTTTACCGGAAATCACCGTAAACAAATTGGCACGCCCAGTGGGACAGTGTCAAACAGATTATTATTAATTGATTGTTTTGTTTTGTCTAGAAAATATCAAGACCTTGTATGAACCTTAGGAACGGTAAATTAACCAACAGTGCACAACCGATTCCTAAATGAAGGTACAACAAGAAAATGGTCAATGCGGCCAGTGGAGGGGGAAATCAAGATCCCCCAAAAGGGTCCGGAACAGTAGCAACAAATTCTACGCACGTTTCGACTTCTACTCAAGAGGCGCAGGCTATACCAGTTTCGACAAGATCTGAACCCATAGGTAGTTCCCAGGCGATACCCGAAAATACTACAGGGACAACAGGGACTGTACCAGTTTCGAGTTCGACCACCGCGCCTCCATTCATCAGCGCAAGCGAGATACCACCTTTCTCGACAAACACTGCAAGTCAGTTATTTTCCCCAGGACCATCATCGACTTTCGAAGGTTGGAGGCCCAACAATCCATATGGAATGCCATATTCATATATGACAGAATTACGAGGATCAGGGCCTACATACACTACAACTAACCCGACGACATTTTCGCCGAATGTCAGTTTGATAGGTCGAAGCGCACAGAATACTGGCTTCTCTGCCCAAGTACCCCCTTTTACCACAAGTAGTCAAGCAGCATTTCGACAAGAAATGGATGCAAGTAACCATGATATGTTAGGAACTCTTGCTAAAGAATTGGGCTCCATCTTGAATCCATTAGCAACAAACATTGCTAGGACTAACCAGGATAATGTGGAAACTTTCCAAAAAATATCATCTCAAATAAATCGAATGGCAGATTTTTTAGGAGTTCCACAAAATAGACGAAGGAACAACCAATCAACTTATCAGGAAGGGGAACCCATTCTAGAACAAGTTCGAGCCACAGCATCACCACCTAGACCAACACCAGTCGAACAAAACCAAGTGATAGACTTAGAAACTCGAAGTCAAACGACTAACGTTGGCCAACAAGCAGTTGCCCAGCAACAGCCTAATCTAGTTGTAGTAAGAAGAAACGAACATCCTGACGAAGTGGTCCATAGGGTTAGGAGAGACAATTTGGCAACAGAGAACAATCTCACTGCCATGATAGAGAGAATAATGGCTAACAATGGCCTTAATACCGGGCTTCGACGCCCAAATTATACATCCCCAATAGCAGAATATATCATGCAAACAGAATTGCCAAGGGGTACCAAAGTACCAAAATTTACTAAATTTTCAGGGGACACCAATGAGTCTACCGTGGAGCACATAGCCAGATATCTGACGGAAGCATGGGATCTAGCAGGGAACGAAGATTTAAGGATTAAATACTTCCCTAGTTCGCTAACAAAAAATTCTTTTGTTTGGTTCACCACGTTGCCCCCGAATTCCATAGATGCATGGACACACTTGGAGAGATTATTCCATGAACAATTTTACATGGGTCAAACCAAGATAAGTCTGAAAGAACTGACTAGCATCAAGAGGAAGTTCACGGAGTCTATAGATGATTACTTAAACAAGTTCCGTTTGTTGAAATCAAGATGCTTCACGACTGTCCCAGAGCATGGATTAGTTGAAATGGATGCAGGTGGCCTAGATTATTCAATTCGAAAGAAACTGGATACTCAATACCTAAGGGATATGGCCCAATTGGCAAACAGGGTTCGACAAGTCGAACGATTAAAAGCAGAAAAGGCCAGAGCAAGTAAAAGTTATAAGAAGGAGAGAGTAGCAAACGTCGAAGCAGACGACGTTGATGGCGAACCTTTCGAAGATTCATACAGCATGGAAGAGGTCGAAATAGATCTTGCTGAGTTAAAAGAGGCGCCACCTTATTCTTGCAAATTGCTCACCCCTTCTAATGGAAAAAATCCAGTAGAGAATGATAAAAGCGATAGATTTCCTAAGAAAACTTATACATTTGATGTCACTAAATGTGACGAAATATTTGATTTATTAGTAAAAGATGGCCAGATGATAGTACCTCCCAATTCAAAAATTCCTCCGTTAGAACAACGGAAGAAGCGAGGTTTTTGCAAATATCACGGTTTTTTAGGCCATAAAACTTCACAATGTTTTCTTTTCGGGGATCTCATTCAGAATGCTATCAAGGATGGACGTCTGAAATTCGCTGACAAAACCAAGAACCATATGAAGGTTGACACAGATCCTTTGAGTGTGGCTGACACTAACTTGTGTGAACCACTTGACGTCAACATGGTAGAAGTATCTGAAATTGATGCTGCTGAATCGGAGATAAATTCAGGTGGAAAGCAGGCTACTGAAAGCCTAAATGCCAATTCGATCTTCAATACTGATGTTGAAGAATCCTTTGATGCTGAGATGACTGAAGATCTGAAAGGAAAAACAAGTGAGGCCACTGAAGACCTCACAGTGAAGCTTCAGCAGATACGAATTTCCGAGGCTCCTCCGGCATTTCTTAACATGGTCAATGCTAGACGGCCTTTATTTGAAATAGAAGAACTAGAAAAATGGCTGATAAGGGAGAAAGGAAATATTGAAATTCCACCAAGAGGGAACAGTCTGAAGGATTATCTCTGGGATTGTCATGTGAAAAATGGTGGAAAAATGCTGATGTGCCCAAGATGTTCAGTTATGCTAAATCGAAGGGTTCAAGCCAATTTCGAGAGGGCCCTGCGAGAAAGAATGGAGCAGCCTTGGAGAGGAGGAAACTTATTGCTGAAGGTGTACCCAAGAACTGATGAAAGCTTGGTGGGTTTCTTGGTCAGATGTCACAACGATAACTCTGAGATTGCATTGTGCCCTAGGTGTGGAGAAGTTTATGATGAATTACTAGCAAGATCATTCGAAAGGGTCTATCTCTACATGGGTCAGAAAACTCAGGGACTTCGTCCCAACTTGTATGGGTTCGATATCAGGACCCCATCAAGGAGGCCTGACAGCCCACACCCTAGAGCTCGAAGGGTCATATTCAAAGTTCCTGCCGACATACCCAAGGATAGATGGATGCAAGCTGGTGCCAGAGCCAACAAATGGCGAAGTTGGGACCAAGGAGGAAGAACTGCAATGGCATATAGGAAGCAATTCCAGACTTCCAATCGAGAGATGTACAGGTTGGAGAACTACAAAGGCAAAAATCCTATGTCCAGATCCCAATGGAGAAGGCACCAGAGGATGAAGAAAGCCCAAAGGGAATACAAACCAAGGGAGACTGGAGAATCAAGTAGCAATCAAATCCCAATGCAGGGGGCAAGGACAATAAACCTCCAGTGGAGCGTAAGCTGTTCGATTCTGAAAATGAGAAAGAAGAAGAAAAAATGCACTCCAGCCCTTGGAAGGAAGACGATAGGATGACAAATGATTTCGACTCAGACGGAGTATCATCGATAAACCTAAATTGCAATGTTGTGTCAGTACTCCCTCATGAGTTTAACCAAGAAACAGAAGTTGAAGATTGCGAGGAAGCTGATGAGGAAGAGATGGCAAGACACAGACCTGTGTGTTATTATGTGCTGAACAATGGGGCAGTCGAAGAGCAGAACGCTTTCTTCGAAAGGCCTGATGAAGGTATGAGGAATCATTTGAAACCACTCTACATAAGAGCCAAGATTGAGAATGTTGGCATTAACAAAGTCTTAGTAGATGGGGGAGCAGCAGTGAACCTAATGCTCCAATACATGTTGAAGAGAATTGGTATGTTCGATACTGATATAAGACCACATAACATGGTTCTGTCCAACTATGAAGGCAAGATAGGGCAAACGTTAGGAGTAATTCAAGTGAATTTAACTGTGGGTTCCGTCACCAGGCCAACGATGTTCATGGTAATACCAGCAAAGGCTAATTACAATCTTTTGCTTGGAAGAGAGTGGATCCATGGAGTGGCGGCTGTGCCTTCGACGATGCACCAAAGACTAACCATTTGGAGAGAAGATGGCGTAGTAGAGAACATCGAAGGAGATCAAAGTTACTACATGGCTGAAGTCAATCAGGTCAATAAAACTAGTTTCGACAGGAATTTGGCGAACATAGGACCTTGCCATGCTGCTGAAGATATATACACTCTAAACAGAAATGCTTTATACTATTTGTCTTTACATCCTAATGGATTCCAATGGAATAGAGAGATAATGGACGGTCCAGAAGATACCCCACCGGTGGAGCATTTACCAACAATACGGCCAACAGGCTGGGATGACGACGTTGGTCATGTCTGAAGCATCTTTTTTCGAAAAGATTTCGGCTTACATAGCCGAGAACAAAAGAAACACGGCTCTCGAAGCCGAGTTATCACACATGATAGTCGGTACGGTTCAAAGAGAAGCAGAAACGAGGGATTCTGGAATACATCCTACCCCCCAGTTCCTCGAAGATCCAGTTCAAGCCAAAGAAATCTCAGGAGAGGAGATGAGTCAAAGGCTGGATGCAATCTACGACGAAGAACCTTTGGGATTCGAGAAAGACCCAATGGAGGCGAATATCAAAATGTTAGCCCAAGACCCACTCGAAGAAGTAAATCTCGGAGATGGAGATCAGAGGAGGGTAACATACATCAGTGCAAAACTAGAGCCAACCTTGAAGGCAAAAGTCATCGCGTTGTTGAAGGCGAACAAAGATTGCTTCGCATGGGATTACGACGAGATGCCTGGTTTAGGGCGAGATTTGGTCGAATTAAAGTTGCCCATAAAGGAAGGGAAAAAGCCCATTAAGCAAACTCCTAGAAGGTTCGCACCGGAAATTCATTCGAAGATGAAAGCAGAGGTCGAAAGACTTCTACGATGCAAGTTCATCAGAACTACGAGGTATGTCGAATGGATTACTAATATTGTGCCGGTTATTAAAAAGAACGGTTCATTAAGAGTGTGCATAGATTTTCGTGATCTTAATGCAGCAACGCCTAAAGATGAATATCTCATGCCTGTGGCAGAAATGTTAGTAGATTCAGCTGCAGGCTTTGAATATCTAAGTATGTTGGATGGATATTCTGGGTATAACCAAATCTTCATTGCAGAAGAAGATGTGTCTAAAACAGCTTTTCGTTGCCCAGGGGCCATAGGCACCTACGAATGGGTTGTAATGCCTTTTGGTCTAAAAAATGCTGGGGCAACTTATCGAAGAGCAATGAATTCTATATTCCATGATTTTATAGAAACTTTCATGCAAGTATACATAGATGACATTGTGGTGAAATCTGTTTTAGATAACAGTCATCTGGACCATCTGAGCCAATCATTCGAGAGAATGAGAAAACATGGCTTAAAGATGAACCCCCTTAAATGTGCTTTCTTTGTGCAGGCTGGAGATTTCCTAGGCTTCGTTGTCCAAAAAAAGGGAATAGAAATTAATCAAAATAAAACAAAGGCTATTATGGAAACAAAGCCTCCATCCACGAAGAAAGAATTACAGTCTTTACTGGGAAAGATAAACTTCTTGAGAAGATTCATCTCTAACTTGAGTGGCCGCACGCAAGCTTTTTCTCCCTTACTTCGACTAAAGCAAGGAAAGTTCGAATGGCATGCCAAACATCAAGAAGCTTTCGAGAAGATAAAGCAATACTTGATGCATCCACCAATTTTATCTCCCCCAAATGGGAAGAAACACATGCGCCTATATATTTCAGCGTCAGATAATACAATAGGTAGCATGTTAGCTCAAGAAGATGATAATGGCATCGAAAGAGCCATTTATTACTTAAGTAGAGTACTCAATGATGCAGAGACTAGGTATAGTGCAATAGAAAAACTCTGCCTTTGTCTATATTTCTCTTGTATCAAACTAAAGTATTATATAAAGCCAGTTGATGTTTATGTTTCGTCTCATTGTGATGTGATTAAACACATGCTATCAAAGCCTATATTGTATAGTCGAATTGGCAAATGGGCGTTGGCCCTTACTGAGTACTCTTTGATATTTCAACCCCTTAAAGCAATGAAAGGTCAGATCGTATCAGATTTCATTGTTGACCATGCAGTGGTTGAAAACCCTCAACAATACGTAGAATTGAAGCCTTGGAAGCTATACTTCGATGGTTCAACCCATAAAGAAGGAACTGGCGTTGGAATACTAATAATTTCTCCTGATGGAATTCCAACAAAGCTCAAGTACAAAATTGAAGGTCCCTTATGCTCCAACAACGAAGCTGAATACGAAGCACTGATTGCTGGACTTGAAGCTTTGTTAGAATTGGGGGCAACTAGAGTCGAAATTAAAGGAGACTCTGAACTAGTGATTAAGCAGTTGACGAAAGAATACAAGTGTATCAAAGAAAATTTGATCATGTATTTTGTCATAGCAAATAGGCTGCTCAAAAAATTCGAGTACATGGATTTAAATCACGTTTCAAGGTTGAAAAATCAAGAAGCGAATGATTTGGCACAGTTAGCTTCAGGATACAGGGTATCAAAAGAAAGACTAGAAGAGCTGATCGAAGTAAGAGGCAAGGCAATGGCTACCAGGCTCTCCCCAAGTGACTTGGAGAACTCACAATTAGGTTTTGCCAACAAACAAGAGTTTGAAGTTTTGAATATAGACTCTTTAGTAGACACAGATTGGAGAAGTCCAATTGTGATCTATTTAAAAGATCCTTCGACAGACACGAATAGAAAGGTAAAATATCGAGCTTTATCATACTTTTTAATGGGAAATGAATTGTTTAAGAAAACTCCCGAAGGAGTTTTATTAAAGTGTCTGGGCGAAGCAGAAGCATATTTGGCTCTCTCAAATGTACATAGCGGAGCATGTGGTGCGCACCAAGCGGGGCACAAAATGAAATGGCTTTTGTTTCGATACGGAATGTATTGGCCTTCTATGTTGAAAGATTGCATAGAATTTGCAAAGGGTTGTCAGGAATGTCAAGAACATGCAGGTATTCAACATGCTCCTGCAAACGAGTTAAGTTCAATAATAAAACCATGGCCTTTTAGAGGTTGGACATTAGATTTAATTGGAGAAATTCACCCTAAGTCTTCTAGAGGTCAAAGATATATTTTGGTAGGAATAGACTACTTCACAAAATGGGTCGAAGCGATACCACTTGCGAATGTGGATCAGGAGGCTGTGATTGAGTTTATTCAAAAACACATCATATACAGGTTCGGAATCCCAGAAAGTATAACCACAGACCAAGGATCAGTGTTCACTGGGCGAAAGATGCAAGATTTCGCCAAAGATATGGGGTTCAAGTTGTTTACCTCTACACCTTACTATGCTCATGCAAATGGACAAGTCGAAGCAGCAAATAAGATAATAATTGGTCTTATAAAGAAACATGTAGGGAAAAAACCCAAGAATTGGCATAAAACTTTGGACCAAGCGCTTTGGGCTTGTCGAACATCACCAAAAGAAGCTACAAACACAACACCTTTCTAATTTACGTTTGGACACGACGCAGTGCTTCCAGTCAAAATATACCTGCATCAGTCAGAATCCAAAGGCAAGCAGAAATTCCTCCAAACACTTACTGGGAATTGATGATGAATGAATTAGTAGATTTGGACGAAGATAGACTTCGAGCATTGGAGATGATAAAAAGATAAAAAGAAAGAGTGTCCAGAGCATACAATAAAAAGGTGAAAGGTAAAACGTTTATCAGTAATGACTTAGTTTGGAAAGCTATTTTACCTATAGATCGAAAGAATCAGGCGTTAGGTAAATGCTCCCCACATTGGGAAGGCCCTTTTCGAATCTTGAAAGTGTTCTCAAATAACGCTTATGAGATAGAAGAATTGGCAGAAGATCGTAGAATTTTAAGGGTAAATGGAAAGTATCTGAAAAGGTACAAACCAAGCATGCACGAAGTTAAAATTGCAAAAACGTAGATATTCAAGGGATGCTATGTAGGCCAAAATGGTTGAACAAGCACCAAAATGGCTTTATGTTCAAAAGTGTTATGTGGTAAGTAAAGTAAACACAGACAAAGCAGTATCAAAATGCATTTCATTAAGATTGGAATACATTACATTTCTGGAAAAGATTATGTTTCCAATAACAAAAGGGACTACAGAAAAGAAATATACTAGAGGTTAACAAAAAAAAGCATCCAAAATAAAACCAAGGCCTATAACGCCTTCATCTAAGCCTCAAACAAAGTACCCTCTAGTTAATCCTTTGCTCTAAGCCTTCCAAGGATAGTAGGGGCAAGCTTTCTGCTTCGAACATGTCTAAAGACCCCGAATTGCGCATTCTTCGCACTATGCCCTTTTTGAGGAACATATAGGACAAGAATCTTCCATAAGGAAGACACGTGACCACACCTTGGCGAGAAGCATCCATGGAAACAGCTTCGACAAGCCCTTTGAAGATTAGCAACGGAAAGTTTATCTTCTTTCCCCGGAGGGCACAGAGTATAAACTCCAGATCCTCCATCATGATGCTGTCTAGGTTATGGCTTCGTGGGCGGAAGTTTCCCACCAAAAGCTGGTGCCAAATCTTGATGACTTTATTACTAAAAGGTTCCTTTTCCATGAGGGTCCTCAACATACGATAGGTGGTCATGTTGATGGTGTTGTCATCAAAAGCTTCTCCAAAATTTTCACATCTCAGCAAGTCAGAGATAGTGGAAGGAGTGATGGTAATGTGAGCCCTTCGAACCTCAGATACGATAGTGGTCCTCCCTTCCGGATCTATGCGCAGAGACGCAAACATCCAGAAATCTGCTAACATATTGGGATAAACAGATCCCTCCAGGATTTCAGGATAGAACTGAAGATGTTGGTTAGCAAAGAGTGCGTTGAAGCTGATATGGTTTTCATCAAACTCCTCCTCAGAAAGTTTGAACTCTTTCTTGATCCAAGCTCTGATGGTATTGTAGGTTAAGGGTTGCGCCATTTGAGAAAGAAAAAGATTTTGTTTGAGGAACTTTTCGCTTCGAAGATGCTGGAGGTTTCGAACTCTAGAATACGTATTAAAACCAAATGAGTAATATTCATAAAGTTTCACATGTTAGAATATGAAGAGTATGTATGTACCGTGGGTTTCTTGCAAGTAGTGACAGAATCACTCCCACTCGCCTTGGTGTTCCTCGAAGTTCCAGAACCCTTCTGTACAAGAGCTTCCTTGATTTGCTTCTTTCGAGTAACATCTGTGAACAAAATATAAATCAGTATTTTAATAAAAAAGGAAAAGTTAGTCGAAGGATTGTCTAAACCCCAACCTTCAGGTATTGGATTCAAAACGCGAACGTGCTCAAGATCTATATGAAGATGTCCTTTGAAAGTATCCAAGGTGTGCTTAGTCGGGACCACTCGTTCAGCGCGTTTTTTAGTTTGTTCCTGAAGAATTTTTATGGGATTCCCACACACAAACCAATCTGGAAAAGGAGGGCTTAAAGCCACACCGAAATCAGCACTAGGTAGTGGAGGAAATTTTGGAGGATGAAGTTCGAAAGCCACTTTATAACGTAGTTCAGGTCGAACAGACGTGGGCAATTTCAACTTATCCAGTTTAGCAGAAAACTTTTCACTTAAAGTGACCGCGGCTTCACGAACGGTCCGACTAAGATCATCAGGCCTATAGATAGTTTCAAAGAATTTTTGAAATGCTTGGATTTCTTTAATATGAGTCGAAGTACCTTTATGGAAATTCTCATGCACATCAGCAAAAGCTTCAGTTAGTTCCCGAGTAAGGCTTTCAGCATCGAAGATTTGTGAGTAATACTCTGTCCACCATTGATGAAAATCTATGGTAGAATAAAAAGCAGGCTCGAAGGAAACGGGAGACAAAGTGGTGATGCCAACATATCGGGAGATTTTTGATTCATATTCATCTTCTTCCAGATGCGAAGTGTGTAGACACATGTAATTCCTTTTGTCATACAAACACTTTGGTTTGGTTTGAACCAACCCAAATTGTCTTGAAACCAGATTTGGTTGATAGAAGAGGAGACAGCAGTGACTTTTGGAAGATCGAAGTCGGTGATATAACAACTTTGGGGTGAGGAAAGCTTCCCAAATGGCCATAGATTCAGCTTGTTGATCAGGAGAAGTTGCTGGAAATTCTCGAGTAAACCACTCGGGACCCACCTTACGTTGTACGAATGGAGCCATCGAAGGAGTGAATTGATAACGTTTAGCAAACATCATTATGAATGCCAGGAAGGTTTCACGAAGTTTGCCACTTTCTTCCTTTGGAGTTAGGTAAGCCAATCTGGTTCCTTCCACTGTTCGATCCTTTATAATTGCACTTCCTTCATCCACAACACTTTTGTATGGGAGATGAGCCTCAAAAGTGGCATTAAGCCATAGTTGCAGCAACCAGAAAGGACCAGCGAAAAGAAGAGATCCTGTTTTGTAGTTCTTAACAAGGTCCGTTGCTTCACCAAGATTCTCATAAAGAAATCCTAGAATTAACTGGCCTAAGTTTAATTTCTTCCTAGCATTTAACTGGTTGGCCATGCAAAGATATCTTTTTGCTACTTGTATGGACCTAGAGCAAAAGACACATCTCGAGAGCCAAAGTGCTAGAAATGCTATGTGTTCTTCGTCAGAAACGTCTGGGTCCGTTTCGTTGTGGTATTGCTGAATGAAGGCAGTATAAGTGACTGTTGCTTCGTTAAATTGAATGGTGTCAGTATCCATGAAATTGGGGTCGAAGGTTTCTCCAATTGGTCGAAGCCCTGTGATAGCAGCTACATCGAAGAGGGTAGGGGTAACCATCCCGCATGGAAGGTGAAAGGTATTGTGAGAAGCATCCCAGAAGTAAACTGACGCTACTAACATGGTTTGGTTATATTCTAAACCTGTTTTGGATAATTGGATTAAATCATAAATCCCTAGTTGTTTCCAGAAAGGCGCTTTTTGCTTTTCTACCTTCGTTAGCCAACCATAATACAGTTCAGGATCCTTTGCTAAAGGGATTGACCTAAAGACTTTCACAAAATTGGTTACATAGTTTAACCTAATTTTCTCTAAGACCAAAGGAGTTTCAGTTGAGGTCTCTTTTGGGCTATCAGGGTTAGCTGAGACTGGGTGACCTTCATCATCCATCTTATTCTTGCTAACTAAGGGCCTAGTTTTGTAATAGGCAGGGAAGAATTTACTCAAAGAGGGGTTACTTCCTCCTGGTAACGGACCCATGAAAGCATGAGTTTTTCCAGAAAGTTCAAAAGGGATGATTACCTGGGAAGCGTAGATAGCGCGCGCCTCTGTGTCATTTGGGTCTGGAAGGTGTTCTTGATTCTTTATCTGTGTAGGACGTTGGAATTTTTGAATGGGTTGAAGAGCATTTGAAGAAGACGCCATGAGTGAATTTGATTTGAGAAATAGGTTAAAAGAGGACAAAGAAGATTTTTCTCTTCTGTGTTGAGGATAAAGAAAATAGAAGTGGAAGTTATGCGAGGGTAGAAGTTCAAGTATTTAAAGGTTTAACGGAAACCCTTTCAAATCTTTTGGGTAAAAGTCAAAGACACGCGGAAGATGTTGATTTAATCCAATGGCGGTCAAATAATTATTAGCTTTACTCCTAGTATATAGGAGTAATGATCATGAGGTAATGACAGAACGTGGGAATGTAAGTTCTGAGAGGACATCTTTGAAAATATCAAGACGTTTTGAAAGTAGAGCCATAAATGATTATGACGTTAGTCAGTTGTCTTGGAACTCTCAGAAGTGAGTAAAACGAAATCTCATTATAACAAGAAACGCCTATTTCTCTTTTTTTTTTCGAAACAGGCGTTTATTGGGGGCAATTTGTTGGCTGGGGATTTCGTTTGGAAAGAATATCCTTTGAAGAGTTACAAATCGAAGGAAGATGGTTACTGATGACCATTTCTGAATTTAAAAATGGCTACTGATGGCCATGTTTCGAGGATGTTGGTTTGAGTTGGAATAAAGATGGTTAGACTTGGAGCTAATTCGAAGAGGAATATCTTTAAAAGACTTAAACGTTTTTGCGAAATACGTAAAGTACTGAGGCTGAACGTGTCTTCGTGGCATTTTCGATTCTGGTTGCGTTGCCACGTGTCGAAAGAAGATTCAGGCGGGATGATTTGAATTTCGAAGTAGTTTGTGTTACCGCACAAAGACAGATGGCATCCCAGGGTTCTCTTATGGGCAACGTGGCGTTAGATTAGTATAGGACCGTTAGGGTCGAAATTAGTATAAATAAGGGTCTTAATGTTAGGATTCCGGGTGTTCATTTTGTACAAATCACTCCCAAATCACTCAAGTATCAAGTGTTTAGAGAACGAGTTCGCTGAGAAATGTACATATGACACCAACATCAATTTAAATACATTTGTGTTTTCCTTTATTCAAGTATCTTTTCATTATTACTGCTTCCATTTACTTCCTGTTATTTATCTTCTTGCATTTCTTTCGTTGCGTCTAAACTTTCATTTCGAGGCACTTTACATTCCTGCATTTTACATTTCTGCATGTTATATTTCTGCACTTTACTTTTTATGCAATTTACATGCTTTTATTTATGTTTCTTTGAAAGCTATATTAACTTGTATGACCAGTATTGTTTCAAGTGAACATTCATAAGATCGAATCACAAAACAAGTTTTCTCGAAGTCAGAACAGGCAAACATGAATCGAATCCTTTCAAAACACATTTTGTTTGACTATGTCCTAGGATCAATCTAGTCGATCCTGCGAGTAACCAAAGTATATTTTATAGTTTGGAGGACTAGCGGTTTTTTACCGGAAATCACCGTAAACAGTGACACATATGCCAGTTGTTCATGTTTTCTAGACAACCAACCAACTTGATTGTTTTGATCCTAGCAACAGGTGCAAAAACTTTGTCAAAGTTGATTCATTCTTTCTAAAGAATTCCTTTTGCCACAAATCTTGCTTTCTATCGAGTTACTTCTCCTCTGGGATTAAACTCTACCTTGTATACTCACTTCACATTGATTGCCTTCTTGTCTTGAGGCAATTTGAAAAGTGACCAAGTATTGTTGACTTTGATGGACTTCTATTCCTCATTCATAGCTTTCATCCACTTTGGAATCCTTCAATACATCTGTCGTATTGAATGGTTCAAAATCTGCATAAAAAGCATAGTGTACCAGCTCACCTTCATCATCGACCACATCATTTGCTGTAATCACTCACTCTTGTAACCTTGCAGGCATGTGTCTTATTCTTTGAGGTCTGCTTGTTCCTGCTTAACCTCTGACTTCTTCTTGTCGAACTTCTCTTTTGACTTTACTAGTTGGTTCTTCATATTAGATTCTCACTAAATCCTTCTTTACATTTTCAATCCAATCCCATTCCTTAAGCTCACTATAATCAGAATTGATTACACATGCACAACCAAATGTCGTGACTAACAATACAATGCACAAACCAACCGCTTGTGACTAACAACCTTGCACAAACCAACTGCTTGTGACTAATAATCTTGCACAAACCAACTGCTTGTGACTAACAATCTCTAAGACTAAACTAGTCCTAGCGCTCTTGAGAAATCTGACCCAACTGGTCTCTCAAGTAACTATTACAAGTTAACAATAGTGTTTGTCAAATTGCTTCTGATAAGCTTTAATCACAATCGTGATATTTCACTAAGTTTTTAGAACTATAGATACGAACTCAGAATAGTAAAGAGAATGTTATTCAGTGCAAGAGTTCTTCGTTTTAATATGAGCAAGCGTTCTTTCCTCTTTGTGTGTAGGCTTTCTATATTCTTTTATTTTTCTTTTGAATTTCAGCTCATACGTTTTCTTCTCAGAGATCCTTCTATATATATAGCTAAACAAATCTGTCTGTTATCTTGATCTTTGGAGGGAGCATTAAATGCTTGCGTGTTTGCTTTTTGTTTTTGTTTCTCCAACGAGCTGCATGTGCGTTGCATTTTTTAATCAACCTTGGGAGTTGCTCCAGTTGAGTGCTTCAGCCATTTTACTAATCATTATGTTTTTAACGGCATCTTATCTTGATTCATATTTCATAACTTGAATATAACTTCTAATTGAGTATGTCTGCAGTGGTTGGTGCATTTCAGAAGTTACTTCATTTGAACTACAGCGGCTTTTCCTTTTCTGCATTTGTTCAGCTTTTCATTCATGTTCTGATGGCACTTCTGAAATGAAAAACATATAATTAGAGTATCGTATTTACTTATACAAAATTTATTTATTTGTTATCATCAAAATACTAAGATAAAATTAAAATCAAAATATGTTCTAACATCCTCTACTAGTCAAATTATTGCAGCCCCTCTACCTTTGTTGTCAAACCATTTTCATTTGTCTTTCTTTTCTTTTACTGATTACGCCTGCAGAGCCATATCACTCTTCAACTTGCCTAAAGCTCTTTCAGCCATTCTTTGTTCATGAGATTCAAGCGTCCCTTGATGCTCTTCCTTTGTCAATATTGATAAATCTTCCGATTCTTCTATGGATACTACCTAATGATTGAATTTTGGAGCCAATGACTTCAAGATCTTTGCAACAGCTTATCTTGATGTCAACATTTCTCCGTAAACCTTGATTTGATTCACCAACTTCGTAACCTTATTGAAGAAATAAGTTGTGCTTTCACTTTCTTCCATCTGAAGCAATTCATACGTTCTTTTGTGAGTTTGTAACCTCACCTCTTTCACCTTCTTCGCGCCTCCAAACAATTTCTCTAGAATTTCCCATGATTCAGTTGTTGATTCAACATCACTCAGCTTTTCAAAGTTATATGGATCAACACATTGACCAATTATAAATAGGGATTTATAATGTTTCTTTTTCACTTCTTTGTGTGCAGCCTTTGCTCATCCGTCACATTTTTTGCAAGTGGTGTTACTCCTTCCTTCACAAGATCCGAAAGATCTTGATAACATAAAATAATCTTCATGTGCTTACACAAATTCTCGTTATTCTAACTCTTTAGAATTGGGAAACTCATCAAAACATGCCCATTCGTATGATTTATCAATTGGTTCATCGTGTTATGTTTCCCAAGATTCATACAACCAGTGCTCTAGATACCAGATGTTGGAATTACCTCAAAACTTGGATAATTCTTAATCAATCTTGATGAAGAAGAATCAATGCTATGATCAATTTTGCCTCTTGTTCTTCACTCGAGTGAATCAACCACACCTTAGTTGCAAGATGATTCCATTGCACATGATTATGAGAGAAGAAAATAAAAGATAAACCCTGGGATCATGAGATTCTAAGAACACATTAAATATAAACATGAAATCCTAAATAAAAATTAGAGACAGAGAGAGAAAAGATAGTACGCTGAATTTATAGTGGTTTGAAAATCCGTCCTCACTTATGCCTACTCCACTCTCCAATGGTTGGCCATTGAAATTTTTTTGTTCTTCCATTATGATTTTCAAAAGGTTACTCAAATTCTTTCAGTACAATTACAACTAAAGATAATGCTGAAAATAAAGATCTTTAATTTGAATCCTCTTTGACTATACACAGCTTCTGACACTGAATTCTGCGAAATCTTTACTCAACTTCGAATTCATTCTTCTAGCTTATATAATGCTACTCCAAGCTTCCATTCTGCAGTGACCTTTACTCAACCCTATCGATTCCTATAGCCTTGAATTGTATGAAGATGGGAAAAACTCCAACTTCGTGTGTAGCAGCTTCTACACAGCTCTATCAAAGTAATCTTGGGAGTAAAACCTCTTTTTTCTGAATTGTTGATGTCAGCCACAACACCATATAAAGATCCTCATTCTGATCTCACACCCTAAGATGAGAACTTAATCCAAACAACAATGGAAAATGCAATAGGTTGAAGATGAAGATAGACTTCGGTTGCAAACTCAAAACAAAACTCAAAACTCTTTCTGAAAGTTTGAGATAAAATGTTTGTCAGTTATAAATCATAGAGATGTTATGAAAGGGATTTTGAAAAATAATTTATATATGTGCAGAAGATAAAGCACAAAAATGAGAGAAAATAGTCATTTGATTCGAGTGAAGAGAAAAGGGTATGAGTTGAGTAAAGACAGCGAATGATTTGAATAAAGATCCAAGAACCAACAAAATATGCTCCCATGATTCGTGCCAACCAAATATGTGATTCGAATCGGGATTAAATAACCAAAATCCAAAATTTGCTATCATACTTTGATTCAAATCAAATCTCTCTAATTCAGGTCATGCTTACAGTGATTCGAATCAAAATCACAGAAGCAAAATCCTATTTTTACAGAACCATGTTTGATTTGTGTCAGTAAATCCTGTGATTTGAACCGGACTTAGAGAAGCAAAATCCTGATTTTTCACACTTAGTTTGATTTGAGTCAGACAATCTTATGATTTGAACCACACTTCAATGATTTCAAATTATAACAAGATTGAAGTGTTATTCTGAATCGAGACTTGGCACGATTTAAATCATTCACATATGTATTTCTTGATTCAAATCTTAAACTATTTAACAAAAAACATACTGTGTTCAATTTTATGCAGACATAAAAAATGATTAAACACTCAACACTATAACGCACAACTATGTGAGAAGACTCAATTACAACAAATACACCAAAAATTAAATTGACAAACAAAAAAATATAAATTAAATAGATAAACCCTAAAAACATAGACGATTTCATACTATATTCACTTAATCTCTTGCTGATTTAAAAACATCTTAATCTTCACTCATTAATCTTTATTGTGACTATCGAATTGTCAATCAAATTGCTCACAATTATATTGTAGACAGATAAACAAATAACATACCTCTGCATAAAACATATTATGAATATATAAATATTTCTCATATCTTCTCGAGTTTCAACTATAAAGACTATAATAAAATAAAAGTTATCAAGACAAAAATTAAAAAAAAATTTTATATTTGTTGGACCAGATATATATTTAGATTTTAGAAGTAATCAATGATATAACAAGTGTATATATCTTATATATTATTAAAGTATCATTTGTCAATAGATGTACTTCAAAATAACTTAGTAGTAGTAGTAGTTAGGTTTATGTTTAGAACCGAATAATAAATATTAAAAAAACATATGTTAAGAGACAAAATTTTCCGCAAAATATGCTTAAATAATCAAGCATGAATGGATTATTTGGAAAGCCACATCTTTACTCTCGTATCTTTATTGATTCTCACACTACCAATTCTTTTTGGACTATTACTATTACCAAATTCCTTTCCCTTTTCTTTTTCTTAGGCCGAAATTTACTCTTTTGAATTTGGATTCAAATGAAGGATTTTAAAAAAAAAAAAAAAATTGAATTCGAAGTTATGAAGGTGTTTGATCTGAGGAATAGTATTGTGTCAGCAAGAGGTCAGCAATGAGCATTAACCTGCTTACACGCTTTTTCAGTCTCTGACCCTTGCTGCGTCTCTTTACCCTCTTTTTAGGCTAAGGTCAACAAAGCACTCCTTCTAATTAATCCATTTTTCCAAATTAGGATTTTAGTGTTTCTTAACATAAGACACATATGAGAAATTTAAAACCTAAAATTATCTTCCATTCTATTTATAAGAAAAAAATTATTTTTTACATAAATTAAATAAATATATTTGAATAATACAAAGATAAGATATATTAGTTATTAAGTAAATTTAATTTTTTTTTTATAAATAGGATTAGAAAAAATATTTATCATTATTGAAATTTAATCTAAGAATTTCAAGGGGACATGTTCAATTTATTTTCGTTCTAAAAAAGCATTAAAAATAAAGAATAAATTAAACATAATTGAAGGTGTAGATTTAAAATTTTAATTATCCTGTAAAAAATATGCTGGAGCGAATATCTGGATTACAATTAAACATTATAAATTTTTTTGTTAATTTCTGTGTTTACAAAAGTATAAATAGATATAATAGAATAAGGTGAATATATTAAAATGAACAAATTTATGCAAGAAAAACATGGGTAAAACACTCACAGACCAATCAAATGTATTTGTTCATCTTAAAGACATGTTCGGCAAATCAGATTATTTTATCATCTTTAATTTTTTTGTCAAATAATTTAATGGTTAAAATTTACCATTTTAAAAATGAATAAATAAAATATCACAAGTTCGAATATATACTCTTACCTCTGATATCTTTACACCACACTACATCTGAGCCGACATATATACACTAAATAAAAAATAAAAAATGAAATATCTAATTTATATATCTTATGTATAAATCAAATAAAGGCATGTTACTTGGTGGATATAGAGATATTAGGTACTAGTACTTGGGTTTGTAAAATACATTGAATAAGAAAAGGGGGAAAAACGTTCACGCAAAAAGTAATGGTAATGTGGATATGAATTTGCATTGGGATAAGTTTAGAGTGTGAAGGCAATTTTGGGGTATTGCGTGTATTGATTGTTACGACTTTGGCGGTAGGGTCACCATGTGCCGGCCGAATAAGAATGTGGTCAAAAGAAAGGTCTTTAGGGAGCAGATAGCTTAAAATTTGTGGTTTAGGATTAAACTTTGTGGGAGAATAAATAAATTAGTTAGTACTCCAAATTGTAATCATGTTTCAAATAGTAGTCTTCCAAAAATTGTAACTAAAAGAGGTGATTCTATGATAATTTCAAATTTAATTTGGATATGTATTTATTATTCAATTATCAAGTACTACCGTTTTAAAATAAATATATCTTACATTAAATTTAAATTTTAAAAAAATTATTTATAGGATATTGATGTCTGACCAAATATGAGAGTATTTGTTCTGAAGTGGAATGAGATATATGTGATAAAATTTTTTATATAGCGGCGTAAATTTTTGGTGTGACGAAGCATAGATGACATGTAAGATTAATACTCCAACGTACTAGTCAATGGAGTCATAGAGATGTAGTTTGAGAGTGAGAGTGAGATAATACCCGTTATCAATAGGTGGTAGGGTTTATACATGTCATACGGTGTCTAACTTGACATGTGATGTGGGGAGTCGTCCGATTAGATCTAATGACATGTGATGCTCGAGTGATTAGGATCAGGTGCTCGGCTTTTTGAGGAAGTTTCATAGGATCATTTGTTCTACTAGGTGGAGTTCTGAATTGGACCTTTGGCGGCCGAAACAGTTATCTCCAAGTCCTTGGTTTTACTTAGTAAAGAAAGGATTAAGATTCTCCCAAGAAATATCAATAACGATCATATTATAAAAAATGATATTATCCCTATCTAACTTCTTACACAAAACATTCAAACAAACTAGGTAGATGGTGTAACGCCCCAGACTGCTTTCGGGATGATCAACTGACCCCACAAACCTACACGGGTCTTTTCAGCATGCTTTGACCTCACTCGCACGCTTTCCGGGAAACTTCCCAGAAGGTCACCCATCCCAATACTACTCCAAGTCAAGCACGCTTAACTGTGGAGTTCTTATGGAACGGGCTCCCGAAAAGAAGATGCATCTTGTTGGTATAGGTAGTACCCATCAATCCTTATAAGCTTTCCTTCAACCATGCAGTCCCATACCTGCACGGCTTTAGGATCCCTCTCATTCCGATGTGGCGACCACCCTAGCCCCAATTGGCCCCAGGTGTTCCATGCGGTGCAACCACCCCTCGCCTTATTCGGCCTCGGGTGTTACAGATGGAATATTTTACCACATGTACTAAAAAGAAAAATTGTCAGCAGATCTTCTATATGGGGCAATGATCATAAGAATCTTAAGAACCTTCAACGTTGGTACTCTAAGGGAAAAACAATCTCATCCAGTAATAGAATTGACTATACCAGTCTTAGAGACATGCAGATCAATATAAAATATGAAGAACTCGGGTAATTTGCCAAAGCATAACAAAGAACATGAAGGAAATAAAGAAAATAATCTAAAGAGAATGATGACACTTTTGACATAAAAAAAAGTCTCACTTAAGTGTTTAAATGCCTTGTTATTTCCTTTTGTACTTTTAATTCTTAGCAACAATATGAGTGGTGTTTTCCTTCTCTATATTCCTAAATTGCCCATGTTTGCATTTTTTTTTTGTAATGCATCTTTACCTGCCTTTTTGATTTCGACAGAAGAGAAGAAGCATACTCTCAAGAGGAGTAAGGTATACTCTTTATCTAACTCAATGGGAGTTTAATTACTCCAAACAAATGTGTGTTGTTTTCTTTTACCACCTCCCCTGAGAGATGTGTTGTCATCATAAAAAATGGGGAGAATGTGAAACCTTGTTTTGCAAGTGATATGATTGTAACAAGGACATCAACTTTTGATGATGACAACTAATGTCTACCGACAAAGTCAAGCATAAGTGATTAAGCGGATAATGGCAATCAAATGGAATGTAACTAAAGTTTCATCTCAAGGAAACTCAAGCAAGTGTCTACAAAAGGAAGCATCTGACAAAGTCTTGAAGTGCAAGAAAGCCATACCTAAATTAGTATGAGTAAAGACTTTGTATAACATTAGGGTGTTCTTATAAAAGTACATGACTAAAGCACGCACGCGTGCACACACACACACACACACACACACACACACACACACACACACACACACACACACACACACACACTAAAACATCATTTTAAATAGGGAGCTATCAAAATTTTCCCGAGCAAAGTTTTAACTTTTCTAATTGATCAACACATTGTTCTAATCGATTAGCTCTGTTCAAAATTAAGTCCCGAGCAACTGGGACAACACCTTATTGACGTGCAATAACTAGATATATTTTCTCTCCTATTTTGAACTTACAATCAATTATATTATGAATATCTAATTGATTGGAATCATGAACTAATCGATTATATTGTCCTAGAAAGCATTTATTTTAAAAAAAATTTGGGCCAACCTCTAGCCTATAAATAGAGATCCCTTCTCTTATTTCAAATTATCCCGAAACGTGTTTTGACACTCACTCACACACACACACACACACACACACACTCTCTCTCTCTCTCTCTCTAAAACTTTTTCTTTTACTTTCTCTCTCTAATATTTTAGCCTAAGTACTTCTGCGAGAAAGTTCTTTTTTAGTGAGGATAATTTGTATTTCAGGAAGGGTAGAATTGTAAAATTCACTAAGAGAATATTTTGTATACACCTTGGTTGAATATTATCCATTTAGAGATTATTTGTGGGTTAGAAGCTAAACCCGTAAAAAGCTTTGGTTTGAGGATTGTGTGATCAAGCCCTTATTTAGGCTCGAGATGTACTAGGGCTGTTCATTGTTCAGTTCTGTAAGAAAACTGGACCGAACCATACCGAACCATTCCATAAGGTCACCCAAACTGAACTGAACCATTTTATTTTTTCTAGAACCGAACTGAACCAAAGGTTTTGGTTTGGTATAACGGTTCTTAATTCCGAACCATACCAAACCATTTAAAGACAAATTTTTTCAAACTAAATCATTTGTTAAAGAACCAAACCGTTATATTTAGTTTAAAAAAAAGACTTTTTTTGTTTTTCGCAAAAAAATGTTTTTTTTTTAATTTTTGAAAAAAATCGACAGAATTTATTTTCGAAAAAAAAACGACTTTTTAAATTTACGAAAAAATGACTTTTTTATTTTAGAAAAAAACCTAATTTTTGTTTTTTTGGGATAAATCAAGTTTTTTCCCTCATTTTGTGAATGACATATTTATTGGTTATTTAATCAACTATTATTCAAAAAAATCGATTTTACTGCAATTAAAAAACATTTTTACTGTATTTTCAAAAAACATGATTTTACTATATTTTTGGAAAAACTCAATTTTATAGTAATTTTTAAAAAAAAAACTCAATTTTACAGTAATTTCAAAAAACTCAATTTTACTGTATTTAAAAAAGATTTTTACTATATTTTCAAAAAACACGATTTTACTCTATTTTTGTAAAAACTCGATTTTACAATAATTTTAAAAAAAGATCCAATTTACTGTAATTTCAAAAAACTCAATTTTATTGTATTTAAAAAAAAAGATTTTACTGTATTTCCAAAAAAAACCTGATTTTACTGTATTTTTGGAAAACTCGATTTGAATGTATTTTTTTAAAAACTCGATTTTACAGTATTTTCAAAAAACATAATTTTATTATATTTTCATAAAACTCAATTTTACTGTATTTTTAAAAAATTGAATTTGTTGAATTTTTAGCAAAAGCCAATTTTACAGTATTTTCAAAAAAAAAACTTGATTTTACTGTATTTTTCAGAAAACATGATTTTGCTATATTTTCAAAAAAAACTCGATTTTACTGTGTTTTTAGAAAAATGATTTAACTGTATTTTTCCAAAAATACAGTAAAATTGAGTTTTATGAATATATAGTAAAATTGTGTTTTTTAAAATATAGTAAAATCGAGTTTTTTTTGAAAATACAATAATATCAAGTTATTCAAAATTATAGTAAAATCGAGTTTTTCCAAAATTACTGTAAAATCGAGTTTTTTCGAAAATACAGTAAAATCAAGTTTTTTGAAAATACAATAAAATTTAGTTTTTCTAATATTACAGTAAACTCGAGCTTTTCCAAAAATATAGTAAAATCGAGTTTTTTGACAATACAGTAAAATCGAGTTTCTCCAAAAATACAATAAAATCGAGGTTTGTGAAAACACAGTAAAATCGAGTTTTTTTTGAAAATACAATAAAATCGAGTTTTTCAAAATTACAGTAAAATCGAGTTTTTCCAAAATTACTGTAAAATCGAGTTTCTTTCGAAAATACAGTAAAATCAATTTTTTTTTGGAAAATACAGTAAAATTGAGTTTTTCCAAAATTACAATAAAATCGAAATTTTCCAAAAATACAGTAAAATCGAGTTTTTTGAAAATATAGTAAAATCGAGTTTCTCCAAAAATACAGTAAAATCGAGGTTTGTTAAAATACATTAAAATCGAATTTTTTTAAAATACAGTAAATTGAGTTTTATGAAAATACAGTAAAATTGAGTTTTTGATTTTTGAAAAAAATGACTTTTTTATTTTTCCTAAAAAATCGATGTTTTTATTTTCAAAAAAATCGACTTTTTTATTTTTCGTAAAAACTCGACTTTTTTAATTTTCGAAAAAAACTAATTTTTTTATTTTTTTAAAAAAATTAAATTTTTTTATTTTTGAAAAATAAATTCAATTTAGAAACTAATATAACAAACGGTTCGGTTCAGAGTTAATTAGATATTGGTTAATTGCTTAACGGTTCGGTTCTTTAACCATTAATAAAATATAAGTTTAGTTCACTAACTATTACTAATGGTTTGGTTATTTTAACTTCAGTTCGGTTCGGCAGTTCGGTTCGGTTTGGTTCGGCAGTTCGGATCGGTTCGGCGGCTGTACATGGTAAAATCTATTTAGGTTCTTGGTAAGCCTATGGTAAAACCAAGATTAGATTAAAGCTTAGCTTGTGGTAAATTCTTGGATAAGGTTCGAGATTAGCCCGGTATTAAAATCTCCCATGTTATTTTAGCCCGTGTAAAACCAAGGTTTAATTTTCATGAGCTCAGCCCGCGGTAAATGCTCACAAAGTTTGTTTAGAAGCTTGAAGACTAGCAACTCTAAGATTCTCTTGGAAAGAAGACCAAACTCTTTGATATGTCATTTGTGGAAAGAGGACTAACCGCTTCAATCCACCATTTAGAAGAGAAGACTTAACTGCTATATTACTAGTCTTATTGTTTGGTTGGAAGTCAACTAGTTTCCTTGTATAAGGGGGTTTGTGAGTATTACCTACTAAAAGCTCTCAAAATGTATTGGATACTCTCAACATAAATTCTCGGGGAGAGGAGCAGGTGCTTTTTATTTTGACCGAACCTCTAAAGTGTTATCTCTCTTCCCTAAAGTGTTTAATTTCTGCAGTTTATATTCCACAAATTTATTTTTCCGCTGTTTAATATTCATAATGTTTTTAAACTCTAATTTTTATCCGCAAATCTTTTCAAACCAAGTTTTTCATAATCACACAATTTACACTCCCCTCTTGTGTGAAAAGTCACATGTCCAACAACTGGAATCAGAGCCTAACTCTTGTTTAAGGACTAATCATCTCAGGAGAAAGATGACTTTCGACAAGAGATCTTTTCTAAACACACCATCACTTTTTAATAATAGTATGTTTGATATTTGGCAAACTAGGTTTAAAATTTTCTTCAAAGCTTAATTCATGAATTATGGGAAACAATAGTAAATGGTCCGACTATCCATACTCATCAAGTAATTAATAAATTAGTAGCTAAACTCGATTTCTATTGGACCGCAGAGCAAAAGAGAAGATTTGAAATAAATTTCAAAACCAAGAGCTTTATAACAATGTCTTTACATGAAAGCAACTTTTACTATGTGCATGAAGGGAATACCACCAATGAAATGTGGGATACTCTTGAAATGATATATGGAGGTTCTCTAAGTATGGAACAAGAGAAAATGAACACACAAGGAAAAGAAGATGAAACAACCAATCATGGTTGTTTTTCGAAGTTTAGAAATATTGGAAATTATGTTGGAAATTGTATAACTACCAAACATGAGAATTAAGAATTGGAAGTTTAATCCAACTCTTAAATCAAAAGATGAGAGCCTTCATAAATTTCAGGAAATTTCAAGAAAGAAGGAAATTATAGAGAAGTTGAAAGAATTGGTTCAATTACTCGAGGATGAAGGAATACAAACCGAAGAATCATCATCTTCATCATACTCCTATTATGTAACTCCCATTCAATCCTTTGAAAGAACATACTCAATGGTTGAACGTTCCTCGGAAGATTCAACATCAAATGAAAGACCCTATTGTACAAGGAATGACAAAGAAGAAAAATAAATGTTTCAATACTCGAAGAAGATGAGGACAAAAATCAACCTAGGGGAGAAATATGAAAGAATTTTCTTACAACGAAGAAGATGAAGTATGCTTAAAGGCACCCTACGAGGGAGATACTATTCAAGGTATCAAACCATCTTATGCACAACTGTTTAAAGTAAGTGGTAAATTAATGGAAGAAAACGATAAACTGAGAGAACATACCCTAGGTCTTAAGGAATCACTAAAATATCTTAAGAAATTCAATGATTCTCTCAAAATAGAAATAACCAAGCTTAGAAATTTGAAAGAAGAATGTAAGCGGTGTGACTCCCTTCTAGAGGAAGTAACCGATCTACGTGAAACCCAATGAAAGTTTACCCGAGGGAAAAATAAGCTATACCTAATTTTATCAATTCAAAAGTCTTCCATAAATAAAAAATGGTCTAGGGTTTAAAAATGATAGAAAACTAAGAAATGTTTGGATCATAAGGAAAAGAAACGTCTTGTCTATAAGTGCACACACTTTAAAAGAATATAACAGTTAGAACCTTTTTATTTTAATAAATTGGAAACATTTAAAGGTAACAACCTTAGATCTTTTGGGACTAATGCACCTGGGTTCAAGAATATATGGGCACCAAAGGTGAAACCTTAGTGTTTTGCAAGTATGCTTTGCAGCTTGGAGATTTGTCGATTATTAATGAAGTCGTGCAAAGCAATAATATACTTCTAAAGTGTACAATATTTATGAAGTCTTTAATCGGAGGATGAACAATGATGGAAAAATATCAATCTTTGTGATCAAACCAAATTGTTTGAGAATATCTCAAAGTTTATGATCCTTTGTGATCAGTTGAATCACTACAACAAATAACACTTTTAACCTCGAACGTGAAATGATTTTTAACTCGGCTAAAGTAGCGAGGTAACAAAGGGCGTCATGAAAAGTCTCCACTTAACACCTCGGTGATTAAAAAACTATGAGTATAGTTATATGCACATGGGTTCGAACCCCAGCAGTTGCACTTTTATTATTTTCAAAACTAGCGTATCTTTTATCTTAATTTATTAAAAAAAAAACAAGGGATATGATTTTTTTTTTAAATTGTTACATTATTTACCTAGAATATCACATTATTTACCCAATATTACATTACTTACACAAACTATTTAAATTAAAATAAAAGTCAAATTCCTTAGAGTTTAAGATAAAAATCAAATTCCCTAGGGATCTAGATAAAAAACAAATTCCCTCAAGATTTAGACTTTAGATCTTCGAATTATTGAATCTTGGGGTAGATCTTTTACTAGACCTTACATGCAATTGTTTTTGATTAAAAAATGGTAAAATAATTAATATAAAAAATAAAATCATTTTTGGTTCGAATATATATTTAAGAAAACAAACCTTGAACCGAATTTTTTTTCTACTCTTGCAATTCTTCATAGAGAACTTTTTCAAACTCCTTAGGTTTCAAGCACTCCATTTGTTTCATTTAAGTTAGATTTTTAATATTCAACATGCTTTTATAATGGATGTCCCTTAGGTTTCACACGGATCATTAATGACAACATCTTGAGTGTTGATAATCATTAAATGGACGGCAAAGATTTGTTAAGGCCGGTGTATATAATATAGAAAAAAAGATTAACTATCACCTCAGTCATGAAAAATCATCGAGGTGAATGCGCATTTTATTTTATTTTAATTACATTATTTCATAGAATATTAAAAATACATTGTATGCAACAAATCTTCGATGATATTAGGCTTAAATGCACTTTTGGTCCCTGTTAGTTAGCAAGTTTTTGATTTTCGTCCCTGTAAGTTTTTTTTTGGGTTTGAGTCCCTATATGTCACTTTCGCATTCGTTTTTGTCCCTAAAATCAAAATCCGCAGGAAAATTCGCAGAAAAATCTGCAGGAAACCTGCAGATTTTCCTGCGGATTTTGGCTTTAGGGACTAAACCTCAAGCAAAAACTATGATATAGGGACTCAAACCAAAAAAACTTATAGGGATGAAATTCAAAAACTCGCTAACTTACAGGGACCAAAAGTGCATTTAAGCCTATTAAAATTTAGATGCTAGAGGTCTCATGCAGGATGCAAGAGATTTTTTTCTAGGGCGAATGAGAATTTTTATTTTCTGCACTTGCAATCCATCCCCGAGATATGTTGTAGCACTGATAAATATTTTCTCTCTTTGGGGAGGCTTCATATTATTAAGGATTAGGGTAAAACATGTTTAACGAGTGTTTTTATAGTAAAATAGAATTATTATACCTTTGGTTTAACTATAAAACTGGGCTAAACTATCATCTCCTTTAAACTATCACCTCGGTTTCAGATTAAAACCGAGGTGAATAATTTTTTTTAAATATTACATTGTTTGTTGTTTCTCTAAAGTTGGCATGCATTTTGTTAAAATAAACTCAGCAGGATCATGTTGAAGAGAATGCAGTTTACTGATTTCAACATGTCGAACAATATGTCTCAACATGTCTGGTTTGACATCTTAATTGCAAGAGCTGATATTTCAAGTGGCTCGCATTTTTAATTGCTACAATATCTTATGTTCATCTATAAAATATTCTGGAATAATTAATTAGCTGATGTGTTATCCAAGATTGACTCAAATCAAGAGATTTCCACACTTTCTATAATTGGAGATAATTTAGGAAAGTTTGGATTGAAGACCTAGTTTCTTGGAGAACAAGTAGCAGAATTTGGGCAGCCTATTTGCTCCATTTTTTAAGCCCAGTCCAGTCGAGTTTAATCCTATAAATAGAAGGGTTAACCTAGTTTTATTTGGAACTGGTATTTGTATTTTTAGGGTTCTAGGAATCCTTATTTTGGTTGTAAGTTTCGTGTTTCATTCACAAACCTGTAGGTGTTGAATGTTTGATCTCCAAAGCTTTTAAGCAAGGGGAGTATGTGTCAATTCTCATAAGCTGTGAAGTATTGAGAATTGTGTGTCTTGGAAGAGTGTCTTTCGTGTTTTGTTTATTGTGCAGTTTGTCACAGGGGTTCTGTGATTAAAGGGATTTGAGGAGGGCCTCATACCTAGGGTGTCTTAGGTAAAAGTCATAGGAAGGGTAGTGATTAAGTGAGAAGTGTAAACGGAGAGTTTGAATTCGAATTGATACTATCGAATATTGGTTTCGCCCCTGGCTTGGTAGCCCCTAGAGTAGGAAGGTTGTTCGCAAACTGGGTCAACATATCGTTGTCTTCTTTACTTTATGCACTATTTTATCTGCTGTCATATACTTGTTCATAGTGCTCAGATATTGTGTCATGACATCTCATTCAAAATCTTATATCTGATGCCAAAATTTCAATTGGTATCAGAGCAGGCATCCTGTTCTGTATTTGGGTGAGATCCAAGGAAGATACTTTCTGGTAGAATAAACAAAGTTGAAAGTGCAATGTGTTCAGCACCTATCCTAAACATAACCAACTACAAGTGGTGAAGGCCTCATATGGAGATATACCTCAAAGTGTTGGGTCACGAGGTTTGGAGGAATATTACCAAGGTATGGGATCCTCCTAGAATCACAGCTACTGATGGCACTGCTACTGATGCTCTCAAGGACGTAGGTGTAACGCCCCGAATTTAATTAATTATTTAATTAAATTGATCAAGGATTTATTCGTTGGAATTAGTTGAAGTCGGGACTTACCGGTATTATTCTAAAGGCGTAATTGGATTAATGTGTTGATTTGAGCAGTTAAGTTGTGGTCGGATTAGTCGGAGAAATACAATTGCGAGTTAGTATTATTTGCGTTATGGATTGATTGTAGTTGTGGAATATTATTGGAAATAATATTCGTTATGTTATGTGATTACTTATTTATGTGTGTTATTTGGCTTAATTGAGTAATTAGAAGAATATTATGAATTGGGCCTAAGTGGAAGAAATATAACACATTGGATGGGTTATGGGTTAAGCCCATTAGTGAGATAGTAAAGGTTAGGGTTTTAGAGATTGAGTCTCATAACTTATGTTGGTGGAAATAAGAGAAAGAAGAGAAAGAAGGGAAGGAAGGGGAAAGCTAGGGCATGAGGGAGAAGAACTCGATTGAAGAAGGTGAAGCTTTTGCTAAGGTAAGGGTGGGGTTCTTACTCTCTAAGGGTTGGCATGATGATGGGTATGGTAGAGGTTAGGTCTCATAATTGAAATCCATGAATGTATAGAGAATTGCAATGTTGATGATGTTGGTGAATGTTGAAATTGATGAATGGTTTGCTATGAATTTGATGTGTTATTAGAGGTTTTAAATATGTGTTTCTACCCATGAATTGTGTGTAGAACTTTAGGGTTTATGATGAAAATGCATGAATCTTTGGTTGGAAATGTGTTTTAATTGATGTTTGATGATAGATGATGGTAGATTTCATTATTATTATATGTGTTTAATTTCTGTTTTGAATGAGTTTTGGGTGGTGGATGGGTGATTGTGCAGGTCTGTTTGTTTTGCTGTTTTTCTGCACAATCGCATGTCCACTAAGCGGACGCGAGGCCGTTAAGGGGACGTTGTTTAATTTTGAAAAATAAAGAGGCTCGCTAAGCGGAGCCAGTCCGCTAAGCGGAGCCAGTCCGCTAAGCGGATCCAGTCCGCTAAGCGGAGCCTGGTTTGCATTTCGCTACTGTTTTTAGCTGCTTGAAGCGGGGTTGTTGAAATTGTATTTGCATAAGCGTGCTTGAAGGCCGCCGAGCGGACCTTGCTATGTAAATCTTTTTGTAACTTTGAATTGATGCATCTTTTGATCCGTGACTCTTTTCTAAGTGTCGTTTGAACCTCCATGAAACATAAATCAATGCCTATCTAATGATAATGATTTGAATAGATTATTGAGAACCTTTCTTGGTTTGTACTTTCTGATTTAATGATGTTTTGTGAAGATGAATGTTTTGTGTATGTTTGTATGCCGTGAAGATGTAGTTGAGATGCAATGCCTTACTATGAATAGTAATGATAGGTTGTTGTTGTATCTATTGTATGTATTGATATGTACGAGTTGATAATGATGTCGTATGCTATATGTAATTAATTGTGCGTGTTTGATATGTATGAGTCGATAATGATGCCATGTGATGAATTAACAATAAATATGTTTTTATTAAGAAGTTGAATATAACGTGTTATGATGATTACTTGAATTATGGAATATGATGAATGTGTTGATATTGTTGTTAATAAGATGAAATGTTGATGTTTGTTGTTGTTGTAATATGATGGATTCGTTTTTGTTGTAATATGTTGAATTGTTGTTGTTGCTGTAACATAATGAATTTGTCGTTGTTGTTGTAGACCCTATGGTTAATATTGATAAGTTATATTGTGATGTATTGTGAAGTGAGATAATGTTGTATGTGAAGGATAGAAAAACACTTAGAAAGGGGGGGGGGGTTTGAATAAGTGTAGCTTTAAAACTCTTAAGATAAAAACAATTTGCACAATGATTTTTATCCTGGTTCGTTGTTAACTAAACTACTCCAGTCCACCCCCTTGGAGTGATTTACCTCACCTGAGGATTTAATCCACTAATCACACAAGATTACAATGGTTTTCCACTTAGATAACCTCTAAGTCTTCTAGAGTATTCTGATCACAACCTGATCACTCTAGGAACACAATGCTTAGATACCCTCTAAGACTTTCTAGAGAATCTGATCACAACTTGATCTCCTCTAGTTCTTTACAAATGAATGTAAACAAATTCTTACAAGAGTATTACAATGCTTCTTAAAAGCTATAATCAAAACTGTGATATTTCTCTTAAAGTTTAAGCTTAATCTCACTAAGATATTACAACAGTAATGAAGTGAGGTTGAAGATGAAGTTTGAGAGCTTTTGAATTTGACAGCGTTTCTGTGTGTTTGCGCAAAGTGTTGTATTCAGCTTCTCATCAGAACTTCTATTTATAGGCGTTCGAGAAGATGACCGTTGGGAGCATTTAATGCGTTGCGTGATCCGTACAGCATTGCATTTAATGTTTCACTCTTTTGTCAACTATCTCGAGCCTTGCTTTTCTTGCTTTAACTGACGTTGCCTTTAATAGCTTCTAACGTTCCTTTTGTCAGTAAGTGTAGCCTGCCATATTGTACTTGCTTCTGATATGATGTTTGTATAAACAACGTTTGAATATAATCAGAGTCAAACAGCTTGGTGCAGAGCATCTTCTTGTCTTCTGACCTTGAAGTGCTTCTAGCGTGATACCATGAGAACTTCAGTGCTTCTGCTTCTGATCTCAAGTTCTTCTGATGCTTCAATAGACCATGTTCTGATTCTGCTTGACCATCTTCTGATGTCTTGCGAGAGCATGTTCTGATGTTGCATACTTGAACCTTCTGAGTCAGTGCTTCTTGCGCTGATTTTGTGCATACTCTTTATATATTTCCTGAAATGGAAATTGCATAGGATTAGAGTACCACATTATCTCAAGCAAAATTCATATACATTGTTATCATCAAAACTAAGAATATTGATCAGAACAAATCTTGTTCTAACAATCTCCCCCTTTTTGATGATGACAAAAACATATATAAATGATATGAATTTGCAATCAGAATATCAGACGGCTAAAGACAATTACACAATTATAGCATAAGCATATAAACATAGTGTGTGAATATGTCTCCCCCTGAGATTAACAATCTCCCCCTGAGATAAATAATCTCCCCCTGAAATAAATACTGGAAGAAATTTATAAATGAAAGACTTCCCTGAGTATTTTCCATTTCAGTTGAGACGATCACATATGCTTAGAACTTCAGAACATTCAGAGCTTCTGTTTCTTGCTTCCATAGGACAACTTCAGAGCTTTGAATTTCTTCTTGAATCATTGCATGCTAGATTGTATCAGAACATTGTTGAATGTACCAGAGCATCATCAGAGCATCTATACATCCTGAAATGTTTCAGAACAAGATAAACGACAAAAGTCAGAGCATGAATGAATCAGAACACAAAATATGTATTAGAGCATATAGTATGTATCAGAGCACAAAACAAATTGTATCAGAACACATATAAAATGCATCAGAACATATAAGGGATAAGAATGTGTTATAGCATATTCTGCCACGAGAATATCAGAACATTCTTCCTTCTTTCTTCTGATCTTGAAGCTTCACAGCACTCAGCTTGCTTCAAATTCCATGAGCATGTTTCTATATATAATTGATTTTCCCCATGTCTTTGCTTCTCATGTTGAGCCTTTTAGAATGTCTTCAATCCTGCAAAAAACTCAAAGACATAGAACTTGCAAATTCTGTTAGAAATGTGGAGACTTACTCCCAGCAACTGATAATATAAATCAGATCATTTATCACATTTTCTCCCCCTTTTTGTCATAACATCAAAAAACATAAAATATTCAGATGAAAAACAAACAATATGAGAGAAGAATATAATTTCATTGATCATAAGAAGATAGCAGAAGATACAAGAATCAATGCAAGAAGGCAGATGCAAGAACAAGAGACAACTAAGACTCAAAAGACAATGACTAGCCTAGCTTAGACATGATCTTGGCCAGCATGTCGTGAATCCCAGCAGTGCTTTCATTTTGCTTCTTCATGAAGTCTTTGAACTCTTCATGTGCTTCATCATGTTTATCCAGGCGAGAAGCAAGGACAGCTGGATTCTGTTGAAGAGCCTCCAAAGTCTTCTCCAGACAAGAGGATTCACCAGAAGTTTCACCACCATCATTCAGTGGAATAGCATGTCCAATAGAAGCATCCAATGTAAGAACATCTTCTTGAGTTTCCGGAACAGGACTTTTCTCAGAAGATTGATTCTCAGCATCTTGTTTCTCAGCATCAGCTTCTTCTATAGAAGCATCTTCATCATATTCTAGGGTAGGAAGATCAGAAACTCCATTCTCCAGGGCTTGAAGAATCTCAGCCAGATTCTTTGGAGGAATGGGAGAAGCATCGACTGGATGATAGACAACCTCAGGAACAACCATGGTAGGTGCCTGCTCAGAAGAATTCGCCCTAAGCCAGTGGAATAGCCATTGGGAATCTTCAGTCAGAACAGGAAACTTAGGCTTCCACACAATAATCTCCCAAGAGTGTGCTTCTTGTTCAGCTTCTGAAGCTTCTGCCAGTTCATCAACAAAAGCTTTCTCTTCAAAACAATACCTGCCTCCAAGGGGACTATGCCAGAACTCTTCATAGGATCTCAGAATTCCAAGATGACCAGGAGCTTCTGCTTCACATATCTTCTGAAGCTTCCAGAACTCATAGTTCATTTGTGTTCTGAACATCCTCCAGAGATTCCTGAGTTCAACATCAACCATCCTGGCATGATGTGTTGCCTTCAAAGTCTCTAAATCCAGTTCAAAACATACACCAACAGAAAATTCCCGGCGGGATTTGAGTCTGGTGATAGCAAAGTCCGGTCTCAGAAAGAAATAGGGTTGAGGTTCTCTATCGAGATAAAGGGATGATTCTGCTTCATTCTCAGAGTCTAACACTACTAACTCAGGTTCAGGACGAGGCTTGGGTGTGTAGTTGCAATCACGAAGCAATTGCTCATGTGATGCAGAATCTGGAAGGTTAGAGATGGAAGGATTATTTTGTGAGGGAGAAGGAATGGGTTCATAGTTAGCATGAGGAGGAGGTTGAGAAGTGGAGATATTTGAGTGAGGAGGAAAGAGGGTTTGAAGAGGTTGGATATCAAGAACAAGGGTTTCAAGGGGATGGTCAGAAGCAATGTTGGTTGTGGGTGGAGAGGGGGGAATGAGAACTGTTGTTTGGGGAGAAGAAGGAGGTGTGAGAACATGGATGAGTTGAGGTGATTCTGTTGAGGCTGTTTCTGGTAGAATTTCTGGTTGAGGGTTAACCGGAACTTCTGTTGGTACAAATTCTGAAATTAAAACAGAGACAGAGACAGGTTCAGAAATATGTATACCTTTGGACATATTCTGAAGAGCTTCAAATTCAGCTTCAAGTCTTTTCTGCTTCTTCTTCTTCTTCTCATACACAGTCTTCGCCTTCCCAAGAGAAATTTCTCTTCTTCTGGCATTTTCCACTTCCTTTTCTTTTTTTTCTTCTTTTCTACTTCCTTTCCATCTTCTACATTCTTATTTTTCTTCGACTTTCTCTTCTTCTTCTTCCTTCTCTCAGCAGCTTCTTGTTCATTATTTTTATTTTCAACTAATACTTCCTGATTTTCTTCAGCAATAACTTCTCTTCCAGCAGCATTCTCATCAACCACTGCAGCAGCTTCTTCTTGGGTTTCCTTTTCCTGGTTAACAGAAGGACGATCAAACTTACGCTTTGTCCTTCTTTCTTTATTGGCAACAACTTATGGTGGAGCTTCTGAAACATCTTCTGAAACTGCAGGCCTGGAAGTGGAAGCTTTCTTACGACCACCTTTAGCAGGAGCATCTTGACCACCACCTTCCTTGAGAGTGTCAAGATAACGAGCCTTAACTTCTGTCAGCTCACTTCTAAAAAACGTTTCAAACTCAACAAGAACAGGATTTCTTCTGCTTCTTGCTACAGGGAGAGGTTGAGGAATGACTTTGACAGCTTGAATAAGATTCATCTTCCTCAAGTTGTTGGCATTCAAGCAGCTTCCTGTATCAGTAACAGGATCCTTGATAATTCCTTGAGCTTCCAAGTCTTCAATAGTCTTGGTATGAACCAGAATATTGATAATTATTCTTCCAAAAGGAATAATATTACCTTTCTTCGTTCTGAAGGCATTTCTGGAGTCCCTTACAGCATTCCACATATGATTGAAAATTATGTAGATAATATCAACCTTCTTCTTAGTGGCAATGCAGTACAGAATGTATTGCTGCTCTTTGTTGACAAAATCTGGGGAATGGGTTGATTTTCTGTGATAGAAACACCCTAGAAGAATCTTGGTCCAGACTTTGTAAAGATCCTTCATGTCTTTGACATGCTTTGTTTTCTCTACATCTGTGTATAGAACAGTCAAAACGGCATCCCAATCTGTTCTCTGATCAGATTCAAAGACACCTTCAGGGTTTCTTAAATCAAACATCATCCTCAGAATGTTCTCAGTGATGACAACCATTCTACCATGAACAAACGATATAATAGCTTTAGGGGCTACTACAGCATGAACCCAAAATTCCTTTACCAGTTATGGGTAAACCGGTCCACAGAACTCAGAAAACAATGATGTCCACCCTTGAAAGAGCATGTCATCCTTGAGATGAAACTCATGTTCTTCAAGACTATCAAAATCAACCACTAATTCACAAATCACTTCCAACTCATTCCTAGGAATCGAGCAAGTGACTACAGGAACAATTTGTTGATCTTCTCCTTGTTGACGTTGCTGAGAAGATGAACCAACGACTTGTGATGAAGAAGCATCCATTCTAGCACAACTGAGATTACAGGATTTCCTTTTGGTTTTGTGTTTAGGGTTAGAGAAAAGGGCAAACAGGTTGCAGAAATGCATGCAAGAAGAAAGAGAATGAGAGCGAAAAAGATAAATGTTATGATTTGAAATGAATATATATAGGCGGATTTGAAAAAGAATGCAATAAATTTATGAGAATGAACAGTTACAGAATCAATTGAAATCAAATGCATTAAATGATGAGTGACGTTATGTGAGAGAACGTGATATTTGAAATGATTTACACAGTTACCTAGGGCGGCATCCCATCAGTTTCACGCACGCTTTTACCTATCGTGTGAACACGTGTTCACCATCAGAAAGCACTTGGTGACAGCTGTGTTACATAGAATCTGCTTCTGATGAAGAATAGAACTTCTCATCTTCTGATTCTGATCAAAAGTTATGACTGTCATTCCTTAGAAAGGATCTAATTCTGATAGGATCATCCTTCTTTCCAAGAATGACATCTTCTGAGTGAGCAGATGTGAGTCTAGAAGATCTTCTGACCGTTGGCTCTTCAGAAAATCTGAGATTCTCTAAAGATGCAGCAACTTGATCTTCTGATCCTTTGCTTCTGAGATCTTCAGCTTCTGATACTTTGCTTCTTGGTTCTTCAGCTTCTGATATATCAATATCTAAATCTGCAAAATTCTCAAACTGCTTTGGCTTTTCAAGACCAAGCTTATCATCAAATCTGATATTGATTGATTCTTCTACAACCAATGTTTCAGTATTGTATACTCTGTAGCCTTTAGAGCATTCAGAATATCCAAGAAGGAAACACTTTTGTGCCTTAGAATCAAACTTACCAAGATGATCTTTAGTATTCAGAATGAAACAAACACATCCAAAAGGATGAAAATATGAAATGTTGGGCTTTCTGTTCTTCCACAATTCATAAGGAGTCTTATTTAGAATAGGTCTTATAGAGATTCTATTCTGAATATAACATGCAGTATTTATTGCTTCTGCCCAGAAGTGCTTAGCCATATTGGTTTCATTGATCATGGTTCTGGCCATTTCTTGTAGAGTCCTATTCTTTCGCTCTACAACTCCATTTTGTTGTGGAGTTCTAGGGCAAGAGAAATCATGGGCAATACCATTTTCTTTAAAGAACTCCTCAAAAAATCTGTTCTCAAATTCGCCACCATGATCACTTCTGACCTTTATTATTTTGCACTCCTTCTCAGATTGAATCTGAGTGCAGAATTCAAAGAACACTAAATCAGACTCATCCTTGTGTTTTAAGAACTTTACCCATGTCCAACGGCTATAATCATCTACGATGAATAATCCATATTTCTTCCCTCTGACAGATGCTATTTTGACTGGTCCAAACAGATCAATGTGCAGAAGTTCTAGCGGCCTAGAGGAAGAGACAACATTCTTAGATTTGAATGCAGGTTTGGAGAACTTGCCCTTCTGACATGCTTCGCAAAGAGCATCTGATTTGTATTTCAGATTTGGGAGTCCTCTGACCAGATTTAGTTTCTTAATCTGAGAAATCTTTCTCAAACTAGCATGGCCTAATCTTTTGTGCCAGACCCATTGCTCTTCAGAAACAAACATAAGGCAAGTCACCTTCTGCTTCTCAAGATCAGAAAGATCAATCTTATAAATGTTGTTCTTTCTCTTGCCTGTAAATAGGATTGAGCCATCCTTCTGACTTACAGCCTTGCAAGACTTTTGATCGAAGATTATGTCATAACCATTGTCACTTAATTGACTTATGGACAATAAGTTATGCGCTAATCCTTCTACAAGAAGTACATTAGAGATGGAAGGAGAGTTACCAGAACTTATGGTTCCAGAGCCAATTATCTTGCCCTTCTGATCTCCTCCAAACTTGACTTCTCCACCAGACTTAAGCACCAGGTCTTGGAACATAGACCTTCTTCCCGTCATGTGTCGCGAGCACCCAGAGTCCAGGTACCATGACATGTTGTGCTTTGTCTTCTTTGCTGCCAAGGATATCTGCAACAGAAATTATCTTCTCCTTAGGTACCCACAACTTCTTGGGTCCTTTCTTGTTAGTTTTCCTCAAGTTCTGATTGAACTTGGGTTTAGCATAATAAACAACAGGAGGTACAACATGATATTCCTTAGGTTTAGCAGCATGATATTTTCTAGGTTGTGTCACATGCTTCTTAGTGTGTGTAGCATGAAAGCTTTTGGCATGTGAAGTGAGCCTAATATCATGTGAGTGGCCATATTTGAACTGATCATACAATGGCTTGTATGTGATTTTCATATCATCTACAGGTTCAAATTTGTGTGGGGTATCACCCTCATAGCCAACGTCAATCCTTTTGTTTCCAGAAACACCATATATCATAGAAGCAAGATGACTTCTGCCAGTACTTCTAGATAAAAACTTTCTAAAACTCGAGTCATATTCTTTCAGAATATGATTGAGACTAGGAATGGATTTCTCTGAGTCAGAAGGAGATCCAATGTCTTTGGATAATTTTAAAACTTTTTCCTTTAGTTCAGAATTTTCCATTTCCAGCTTCTTAGTTTCAGAATCAAATAGCTTTTTTAGCTTTTTGTATTTGATACTAAGACGAGTCTTGAGTTCCAGAAGTTCTGTTAAACTGGAAACTAAATCTTCTCTAGATAGTTCAGAAAATACCTCTTCAAAATCTGATTCTGATGTAGATTCTGATCCATCATCAACTGTGGCCATCAGTGCAATGTTTGCCCGCTCGCCTTCAGAGTCTGATTCTGATTCTGATTCTGAATCTGAATCATCCCATGTTGCCATAAGACCTTTCTTCATATGAAACTTCATCTTGGGATTCTCCTTCTGAAGTTTTGGACACTCATTCTTGTAGTGACCAGGCTCATTGCATTCATAGCATGTGACCTTCTTCTTGTCAGATCTTCTGCTTCCAGAAGATTCTCCTTTTTCAAGCTTCTTAGAACTTCTGAAGTTCTTGAACTTCCTATGCTTGCTTTTCCAGAGTTGGTTTACCCTTCTGGGGATCATGGACAGTTCATCTTCTTCTTCTGATTCTGATTCTTCAGAATCTTGTTCTTCTGCCTGAAAAGCGTTAGTGCATTTTTTATAATTGGATTTTAATGCAATAGACTTACCTTTCTTCTGAGGTTCATTAGCATCCAGCTCTATTTCATGACTCCTCAGAGCACTGATCAATTCTTCAAGAGAGACTTCATTCAGATTCTTGGCAATTTTGAAAGCAGTCACCATAGGACCCCATCTTCTTGGCAAGCTTCTGATGATCTTCTTGACATGATCGGCCTTGGTGTATCCCTTGTCAAGAACTCTTAATCCAGCAGTTAGCATTTGAAATCTTGAGAACATTTTCTCAATGTTTTCATCATCCTCCATCTTGAAGGCTTCATATTTCTGGATCAAGGCAAGAGCTTTGGTCTCCTTGACTTGGGCATTTCCTTCATGAGTCATTTTCAATGACTCATATATATCATAGGCAGTTTCCCTGTTAGATATCTTCTCATATTCAGCATGAGAGATAGCATTCTGCAAAACAGTCCTGCACTTGTGATGATTTTTGAATAGCTTCTTTTGATCATCACTCATCTCTTGTCTTGATAGCTTTTCACCACTAGCTTTCACTCGATGTTTGTAACCATCCACCAGAAGATCCCATAAGTCACCATCTAAACCAAGAAAGTAACTTTCGAGTTTATCTTTCCAATATTCAAAGTTTTCACCATCGAATATTGGTGGTCTAGTGTAGCCATTGTTACCATTTCCATTGTATTGCTCAGCAGAGCCAGATGTAGATGTAGGTGTTGGAGTTTCACCAGCCATCTTGACTTAAGCGTTTTTCTCTTCCTGAATCTTTTCTAAACACGGTTAAGTGCTTGCACCTTAGAACCGGCGCTCTGATGCCAATTGAAGGATAGAAAAATACTTAGAAAGGGGGGGGGGGGGTTTGAATAAGTGTAGCTTTAAAACTCTTACGATAAAAACAATTTGCACAATGATTGTTATCCTGGTTCGTTGTTAACTAAACTACTCCAGTCCACCCCCTTGGAGTGATTTACCTCACCTGAGGATTTAATCCACTAATCAATCTTGATTACAATGGTTTTCCACTTAGATACCCTCTAAGTCTTCTAGAGTATTTTGATCACAACCTGATCACTCTAGGAACACAATGCTTAGATACCCTCTAAGACTTTCTAGAGAATCCGATCACAACTTGATCCCCTCTAGTTCTTTACAAATGAATGTAAACAAATTCTTACAAGAGTATTACAATGCTTCTTAAAATCTATAATCACAACTGTGATATTTCTCTTAAAGTTTAAGCTTAATCTCACTAAGACATTACAACAGTAATGAAGTGAGGTTGAAGATGAAGTTTGAGAGCTTTTGAATTTGACAGCGTTTCGGTGTGTTTGCGCAAAGTGTTGTATTCAGCTTCTCATCAGAACTTCTATTTATAGGCGTTTGAGAAGATGACCGTTGGGAGCATTTAATGCGTTGCGTGATCCGTACAGCATTGCATTTAATGTTTCACTCTTTTGTCAACTACCTCGAGCCTTGCTTTTCCTGCTTTAACTGACGTTGCCTTTAATAGCTTCTAACGTTCCTTTTGTCAGTCAGCGTAGCCTGCCATCTTGTACTTGCTTCTGATTTGATGTTTGTATAAACAACGTTTGAATATAATCAGAGTCAAACAGCTTGGTGCAGAGCATCTTCTTGTCTTCTGACCTTGAAGTGCTTCTAGCGTGATACCATGAGAACTTCAGTGCTTCTGCTTCTGATCTCAAGTTCTTCTGATGCTTCAATAGACCATGTTATGATTCTGCTTGACCATCTTCTGATGTCTTGCGAGAGCATGTTCTGATGTTGCATACTTGAACCTTCTGAGTCAGTGCTTCTTGCGCTGATTTTTGTTAGAACAAGATTTGTTCTGATCAATATTCTTAGTTTTGATGATAACAAGGATATGAATTTTGTGTGAGATAATGTGGTACTCTAATACATTGCAATTTCCCTTTCAGGAATTATATAAAGAGTATGCACAAATTAGCGCTCAGAAGCTTTGTCTCAGAAGGTTCAGCATGCAACATCAGAACATGGTCTGGCAAGACATCAGAAGATGGTCAAGGCAGAATCAGAACATGGGTCTATGAAAGCATCAGAAGAACTTGAGATCAGAAGCAGAAGCACTGAAGTTCTCATGGTATCACGCTCAGAAGCACTTCAAGGTCAGAAGACAAGAAGATGCTATGCACCAAGCTGTTTGACTCTGATGATATTCAAATATTATATTCACAAACATCAGATCAGAAGAAAGTACAGGTGGCAGGCTACGCTGACTGACAAAAGGAACGTTGGAAGCTATTAAAGGCAACGTCAGTAGACACAGCGTGAACAAGGCTCGAGGTAGTTGACAAAAGCGTGAAACATTAAATGCAATGCTGTACGGAATACGCAAAACATTAAATGCGCCCAACGGTCATCTTCTCAAACGCCTATAAATATGAAGTTCTGATGAGAAGCAAGGTTAACAACTCTGAACCAAATTCTGTGAATATTAACTTGCTGAAACGCTGTTCAAGTAAAAGCTCAGAAACTTCATCTTCATCAAAGCTCACTACATTGCCGTTGTAATATATTAGTGAGATTAAGCTTAAACGTTAAGAGAAATATCACTGTTGTGATTATAGCGTTTAAGAAGCATTGTAAAACTCTTATTTGATTACATTAATTTGTAAGTAACTAGAGTGATCAAGTGTTGATCAGGATACTCTAGGAAGTCTTAGCTTGTGTCTAAGCAGTTGTAATTAGAGTGATCACGTGGTGGACAGGATACTCTAAGAAAGTCTTAGCTTGTGTCTAAGCATTTGTTCCTGGAGTGATCAGGTTGTGATCAGGATACTCTAGAAGACTTAGTCGCGGACTAAGTGGAAAACCATTGTAATCTGTTGCGATTAGTGGATTAAATCCTCAGGTGAGGTAAATCACTCCGTGGGGGTGGACTGGAGTAGTTTAGTTAACAACGAACCAGGATAAAAATAACTGTGCATATTGTTTTTATCGTTCAAGTTTTTAGACTACACTTATTCAAACCCCCCCCCCCCTTTCTAAGTGTTTTTCTATCCTTCAATTGGCATCAGAGCGCCGGTTCTAAGGTGCAAGCACTTAACCGTGTTTAGAAAAGATTCAGGAAGAGAAAAACGCTTCAGTAAAAGATGGCTGGTGAATCTCAATCAAATCCAACTGCATCTACATATGGCTCTGCTGAGCAATACAATGGTAACAATGGTTATACTAGACCACCAATATTCGATGGTGAAAACTTTGAATATTGGAAAGATAAACTGGAAAGTTACTTTCTTGGTCTGGATGCTGATCTATGGGATCTTCTATTGGATGGTTACAAACATCCTGTTAAAGCTACTGGTGTAAGGCTCACGAGAAGCGAAATGACTGATGATCAAAAGAAAGATTTCAAAAATAATCACAAATGCAGGACTGTTTTGCTGAATGCTATCTCTCATGCTGAGTATGAGAAGATATCTAACATGGAAACGGCCCATGACATATATGAGTCCTTGAAAATGACTCATGAAGGAAATGCTCAAGTCAAGGAGACTAAAGCTCTTGCTCTAATCCAGAAATATGAAGCCTTCAAGATGGAGGATGATGAAGATATTGAGAAGATGTTCTCAAGATTTCAAATTCTAACTGCTGGATTGAGAGTTCTGGATAAAGGCTACACCAAGGCTGATCATGTAAAGAAGATTATCAGAAGCTTACCCAGAAGATGGGGTCCAATGGTAACAGCATTCAAGATTGCCAAGAATCTGAATGAAGTTTCTTTGGAAGAGCTTATCAGTGCCTTGAGAAGCCATGAAATTGAGCTGGACGCAAACGAGCCTCAGAAGAAAGGTAAGTCTATTGCATTAAAATCTAATATTAAAAAATGCACTAACGCTTTTCAGGCTAGAGAAGAAGATCCTGAAGAATCAGAATCTGAAGAAGAAGATGAACTGTCCATGATCTCCAGAAGGGTGAACCAACTCTGGAAGAGCAAGCAAAGGAAGTTCAGAGGCTTCAGAAGTTCAAAGAGATTTGAACGTGGAGAATCTTCTGGTGACAGAAGATCTGACAAGAAGAAGGCTGTCTGCTATGAGTGCAATGAGCCTGGACATTACAAGAACGAGTGTCCAAAACTTCAGAAGGAGAATCCCAAGAAGAAGTTTCATAAGAAGAAAGGTCTTATGGCAACATGGGATGATTCTGAATCAGAATCAGGATCAGACTCTGAAGGAGAGCAGGCAAACTTTGCGCTGATGGCGACAGAAGATGATGGATCAGAATCTACATCAGAATCAGATTCTGAAGAGGTATTTTCTGAACTATCTAGAGAAGAGTTAGTTTCCAGTCTAACAGAGCTTCTTAAATTAAAAGTTCATCTTAGTATCAAATACAAAAAGCTGAAAAAGCAAGTTGATATTGAAACTAAGAAGCTTGAGTTGGAAAATTCTGAATTAAAAGAAAAAGTTTTAAAATTATCCAATAATGTTGGATCTCCTTCTGATTCAGAAAAATCCACTCCCAGTCTGAATCATATTCTGAAAGAATATGATTTAAGTTTCAGGAAGTTCTTATCTAGAAGTATTGGCAGAAGTCAGCTAGCTTCTATGATATATGTTGTGTCTGGGAACAAGAGAGTTGGCATTGGTTATGAGGGTGAAATCCCATACAAGCTTGAATTTGTGGATGATATGAAAATATCATACAAGCCTCTGTATAACCAATTTAAATTTGGCCACTCCCATGATATTAAGCACACATCACATGCACAAAGTTTTCACATAACACACACCAAGAAGCATGTGACACAACCTAAGAAATATCATGGAACTCAGAATAAGAAGTATCATGCTGTTCCTCCTGTTAAATATTTTGCTAAACCCAAGTTCAATCAGAACTTGAGGAGAACTAACAAGAAAGGACCCAAGAAATTGTGGGTACCTAAGGAGAAGATAATTTTTGTTGCAGATATCCTTGGCGGCAAAGAAGACAGAAAGCAAAATGTCATGGTACCTGGACTCTGGGTGCTCGCGACACATGACGGGAAGAAGGTCTACATTCCAAGACCTGGTGCTTAAACCAGGTGGAGAAGTCAAGTTTGGAGGAGATCAGAAGGGCAAAATCATTGGCTCTGGAACCATAAGTCTTGGTAACTCTCCTTTCATAACTAATGTACTTCTTGTAGAAGGATTAACGCATAACTTATTGTCCATAAGTCAATTAAGTGACAATGGTTATGATATAATCTTCAATCAAAAGTCTTGCAAGGCTGTAAGTCAGAAGGATGGCTCAATCCTATTTACAGGCAAGAGGAAGAACAACATTTATAAGATTGATCTTTCTGATCTTGAGAAGCAGAAGGTGACTTGTCTTATGTCTGTTTCTGAAGAGCAATGGGTCTGGCACAGAAGATTAGGACATGCTAGTTTGAGAAAGATTTCTCAGATTAACAAACTAAATCTAGTCAGAGGACTCCCAAATTTGAAATACAAATCAGATGCTCTTTGTGAAGCATGTCAGAAGGGCAAGTTCTCCAGACCTGCATTCAAGTCTAAGAATGTTGTTTCTACCTCAAGGCCGTTAGAACTCTTGCACATTGATCTGTTTGGCCCAGTCAAAACAGCATCTGTCAGAGGGAAGAAATATGGATTAGTCATCGTTGATGATTATAGCCGCTGGACATGGGTAAAGTTCTTGAAACACAAGGATGAGTCTCATTCAGTGTTCTTTGAATTCTGCATGGTGGTGAATTTGAGAACAAATTCTTTGAGGAGTTCTTCAAAGAAAATGGTATTGCCCATGATTTCTCTTGTCCTAGAACTCCACAGCAAAATGAAGTTGTAGAGCGAAAGAATATGACTCTACAAGAAATGGCCAGAACCATGATCAATGAAACCAATATGGCTAAGCGTTTCTGGGCAGAAGCAATAAACACTGCGTGTTATATTCAGAATAGATTCTCTATCAGACCTATTCTAAATAAGACTCCTTATGAATTGTGGAAGAACAGAAAGCCCAACATTTCATATTTCCATCTTTTTGGATGTGTATGTTTTATTCTGAATACTAAAGATCATCTTGGTAAGTTTGATTCTAAAGCACAAAAGTGTTTCCTTCTTGGATATTCTGAACGCTCTAAAGGCTACAGAGTATACAATACTGAAACATTGATTGTAGAAGAATCAATCAATATCAGGTTTGATGATAAGCTTGGTCTTGAAAAACCAAAGCAGTTTGAGAATTCTGCAGATTTTGATATTGATATATCAGAAGTTGAAGAATCAAGAAGCAAAGCTGCAGAAGCTGGCAGTCTCAGAAGCAATGGATCAGAAGATCAAGTTGCTGCATCTTTAGAGAATCTTAGGATTTCTGAAGAACCAACTATCAGAAGATCACCTAGACTTGCCTCAGCTCATTCAGAAGATGTGATCCTTGGAAAGAAAGATGATCCCATCAGAACAAGGGCATTCCTTAAGAACAATGCAGAATGTCAATTAGGTCTTGTTTCTTTGATCGAGCCAACTTCTGTTGATCAAGCTCTAGAAGATCCAGACTGGATAATTGCCATGCAAGAAGAACTAAATCAGTTTACAAGGAATGATGTATGGGACTTGGTTCCTAGACCAAAAGGATTTAACATCATCGGTACTAAGTGGGTTTTCAGAAACAAGCTAAGTGAGAAAGGTGAAGTGGTAAGAAACAAAGCCAGACTGGTTGCTCAGGGTTATAGTCAGCAAGAAGGGATTGATTATACAGAAACCTTTGCACCAGTGGCCAGGTTAGAATCTATTCGTCTATTAATTTCTTTTGCCACTCAACACAACATCACTCTTTATCAGATGGATGTCAAGAGTGCCTTCTTAAATGGTTATATAGAAGAAGAAGTTTATGTTCACCAACCTCCTGGTTTTGAAGACTCCATGTCTCCAAATCATGTTTTCAAATTAAAGAAATCATTATACGGATTGAAACAAGCTCCCAGAGCTTGGTATGAACGTTTGAGTTCTTTCCTTCTGGAAAATGATTTCACTAGAGGAAAAGTGGACACTACTCTCTTTTGTAAAACATTTAAAAAGGATATTTTAATTTGTCAAATATATGTTGATGATATTATCTTTGGAACATCTAATGCTATACTTGGAAAGGAGTTTGCTGAGTCTATGCAGGCTGAATTTGAAATGAGCATGATGGGAGAACTCAAGTATTTCCTTGGGATTCAAATCAACCAAACTTCCGATGGAACCTATGTTCATCAAACGAAGTATGTGAAAGAACTTCTGAAGAAGTTCAATCTTTCTGAAAGCAAAGAAGCCAAAACTCCTATGCATCCAACATGTGTACTGGGTAAGGATGAGGTAAGTAAGAAGGTAGATCAGAAGTTGTACAGAGGTATGATTGGATCTCTTCTATATCTAACTGCTTCTAGACCTGACATTCTCTTTAGTGTTTGTTTTTGTGCTCGATTCCAATCAGATCCAAGAGAATCTCATTTAACTGCGGTTAAGAGAATTCTAAGGTATCTGAAAGGTACTACTAATGTTGGTTTAGTTTACAGAAGATCTAAAGATTACAACTTAGTAGGATTCTGTGATGCTGACTATGCTGGAGATAGAATAGAAAGAAAGAGCACTTCTGGAAGTTGTCAATTTCTTGGAAGTCATCTGATCTCATGGTACAGCAAGAAGCAAGCTACTATTGCCCTCTCAACAACAGAAGCAGAATATGTTGCTGCTGCTGGTTGTAGCACACAAATGCTCTGGATGAGAAGTCAGCTGGAAGATTATCAGATATATGAGAGTAACATTCCTATTTTCTGTGATAATACTTCTGCTATATGTTTATCTAAGAATCCTATTTTACATTCAAAAGCTAAACATATTGAGATTAAACATCATTTCATAAGGGACTATGTTCAAAAGGGTGTTATATCTTTAAACGTTGTGGATACAGACCATCAATGGGCTGATATCTTTACAAAACCCCTTGCTGAAGATAGGTTTAAGTTCATTCTGAAGAATATCAGTATGGATTTATGCCCAGAATGAGAAGATGAGAAGATCTTATGTATGAGTATCTTCTGAAATGAAATTGGATTTTTTTTATAAGAAGTTCTGATTGAAATCAATTAGAAATTGTGATTCAGTTATTACTAACGTTTCATTGTCTAAGTTGATTCAGAATCTCTTTAAAAGCAAAACAGCTGTAACTGGCTATCCAGATGGTAAACACGTGTTCACTATTTCTGGACAAGCGTGCGTGCAGTTGAGGGGACGTCTACTTAGGTAACTGTGCAAATCTCGTCTTTTGTCATTATTATCTCTCCTCACGTCATGTTACATTAAATGCCATTCATCATTTCTTTTATTGTCCTTCTTTTCTTTTTTATATTCCTCGAACGTTTCCCTCTTCTTTTTCCCTCTATTTATTCCTTCATTTCGTTGCATTTTTTCAATAAGTCTTGGCTCTCTTTCTCTTTCTTTTTCTCTCTTGTCCAACAAAGTTTTTCTTTGGCATAAACCCTAGTTCATTCATCTTCAACCTAGCATTCATCATGAATCCTTTCAACTCAATGAGAACGGATGGAAGGGTTAATCAGTTACAGGATGTGAAGCATATCTTGGGATGGCTCTCCAAGTCTCTTTTAAGACAGATCTCTTCTTCAATGCTGTTATCAACATTTATCCAAAGGAAGAAGACCTTCTTGAGTCACTGGAGCCCGTTTGCAACATTAGCTCCCTGTCTTTGAACTGTCCCTCACTTCCTCTTTGGTCTCTTGGATCTCTCCTACAGTGGAGGTTCTAGTCTGGACAGGCATGAAGAGTTTTCAAGCTTTCATGGCTGAACAAACTGAAGACCAGAGGGTTCTTGAGTTGTTTGCGCAGTCTTTGCGTAGGATAGAGTCTTAGGCTTTAAGTCTTTGTAGTTTTCTTTCCTTGTTGCATCTGTTTTCTGCATACACCTTTTGTAATCCTTCTTGTTGAAATCAATGAAAAGTTATTTATGTTACTTTCCTTTTGTCTCTTGCTTTACATCTGAATCTTTTATGCTTTTTGATGTTATGAAAAAAAGGGGGAGAAAATATATGATAAATGATCTGATTAATATTATCAGTTACCGAGTAAAAAGGCTCCACATTTACTAACAGAACTTGCAAAGTTCTATGTTTTTAAGTTGTGTTGTTGCAGGAATCAAAGATTCAAGATCAACATAAGAAGCAACAAAATGAATCAAGCTCTTGGATTCTTGAAGCAAGCTGAGTGCTAGGAAGCTTCAGAATCAGAAGCAAGAAGAAAGAATGATCAGAAATAGCTCTTGGATTCTTGAAGCAAGCTGAGTGCTAGGAAGCTTCAGAATCAGAAGCAAGAAGGAAGAATGATCAGAAATTCTGATAATAGAATATGATCCAAATCATTGTCTATTTGCTCTGATACACTGTCTATTGGATCTGATATATTCTATATGGCTTATATGGCTCTGATACATATTTTGTGTTCTGATACACATTTTATGTTCTAACTCATTCATGCTGACTTTTGTCGTTTAGTTTTGTTCTGTAACATTTCAGGATGTAGAGATGCTCTGATGATGCTCTGGTACATTCAACAATGTTCTGATACAATCTAGCATGAAGTGATGTAAGAAGAAATTCAAAGCTCTGAAGCTATCCGAGGGAAGCAGAAATCAGAAGCTGTGAATGTTCTAAAGATCCAGAAAACTCAAGTTCTGAAGCTGTCCTAAATGGAAGCATGAATCAGAAGCTGTGAATGTTCTGAAGATCAAAGAAATTCAAGTTCTGAAGCTGTCCTAAATGGAAGCAGGAATCAGAAGCTGTGAATGTTCTGAAGATCAAAGAAATTCAAGTTCTGAAGCTGTCCTAAATGGAAGCAGGAATCAGAAGCTGTGAGTGTTCTAGGGATCTAAAGAAATTCAAGTTCTGAAGCTGTCCAATGGAAGCAGAAGTCAGAAGCTATGAATTATCAGAAGACAGAAGCTTATGTGATCGTCTCTACCGAAATAATCAGGGAAGTCTTTTATTATTAAAGTTCTTCGAGTATTTATTTCAGGGGGAGATTATTCATCTCAGGGGGAGATTGTTAATCTCAGGGGGAGACATATTCACATGCTTATGCTATAGGTGTGTAATTTGTCTTTAGCCGTCTGCTCTTTCTGATCGCAAATTCATATCATTTATATATGTTTTTGTCATCATCAAAAAGGGGGAGATTGTTAGAACAAGATTTGTTCTGATCAATATTCTTAGTTTTGATGATAACAAGGATATGAATTTTGTGTGAGATAATGTGGTACTCTAATACATAGCAATTTCCCTTTCAGGAAATATATAAAGAGTATGCACAAATCAGCGCTCAGAAGCTTTGTCTCAGAAGGTTCAGCATGCAACATCAGAACATGGTCTGGCAAGACATCAGAAGATGGTCAAGGCAGAATCAGAACATGGGTCTATGAAAGCATCAGAAGAACTTGAGATCAGAAGCAGAAGCACTGAAGTTCTCATGGTATCACGCTCAGAAGCACTTCAAGGTCAGAAGACAAGAAGATGCTATGCACCAAGCTGTTTGACTCTGATGATATTCAAATATTATATTCACAAACATCAGATCAGAAGAAAGTACAGGTGGCAGGCTACGCTGACTGACAAAAGGAACGTTGGAAGCTATTAAAGGCAACGTCAGTAGACACAGCGTGAACAAGGCTCGAGGTAGTTGACAAAAGCGTGAAACATTAAATGCAATGCTGTACGGAATACGCAAAGCATTAAATGCGCCCAACGGTCATCTTCTCAAACGCCTATAAATATGAAGTTCTGATGAGAAGCAAGGTTAACAACTCTGAACCAAATTCTGTGAATATTAACTTGCTGAAACGCTGTTCAAGTAAAAGCTCAGAAACTTCATCTTCATCAAAGCTCACTACATTGCTGTTGTAATATATTAGTGAGATTAAGCTTAAACGTTAAGAGAAATATCACTGTTGTGATTATAGCTTTTAAGAAGCATTGTAAAACTCTTATTTGATTACATTAATTTGTAAGTAACTAGAGTGATCAAGTGTTGATCAGGATACTCTAGGAAGTCTTAGCTTGTGTCTAAGCAGTTGTAATTAGAGTGATCACGTGGTGGTCAGGATACTCTAAGAAAGTCTTAGCTTATGTCTAAGCATTTGTTCCTGGAGTGATCAGGTTGTGATCAGGATACTCTAGAAGACTTAGTCGCGGACTAAGTGGAAAACCATTGTAATCTGTTGCGATTAGTGGATTAAATCCTCAGGTGAGGTAAATCACTCCGTGGGGGTGGACTGGAGTAGTTTAGTTAACAACGAACCAGGATAAAAATAACTGTGCATATTGTTTTTATCGTTCAAGTTTTTAGACTACACTTATTCAAACCCCCCCTTTCTAAGTGTTTTTCTATCCTTCAATTTTGTGCATACTCTTTATATATTTCCTGAAACGGAAATTGCATAGGATTAGAGTACCACATTATCTCAAGCAAAATTCATATACATTGTTATCATCAAAACTAAGAATATTGATCAGAACAAATCTTGTTCTAACAGTATGATGATATGACATAACGACGTGATTGCGAAGTGATGTATTGTTGTATGATGTGTGCAACATAGCGACGTGATTGTGAAGTGATGCATTCTTATGAATGATGATGATTTTGTTGTTGAAGTTCGACATTTAATTGATAATGTTCGATGGTGATTTAGACGATGTTATGACGTATTGTTTATGTGTTATTTGTGGATGTGCATCACTGAGTCGCATCCATTGCATAATGCAAGCCTGAAACTTATGGAAAACACGATGGCTTGAAAACTATGGCAAACACGACGACCTTAATGGCAAATAGCGACTATGTGCCCAATGGCAAATTTTGAGACGATGGGAGTTTTACTTCAAATGGTACCACATGCATTTGCATAAGTTTGAGTCACATTCGAGTCGCATTTGAATTGCATTTGAATTGTGTTTGTATTGTTGAGATGATGAGATGTTTGATGTGACGTGATGATGAGATGTTTGTTGTGATGTGTTGGAATCTCATTTGTGAATTGCATATATTGTCATGGTTGATTGTTGACATTGTTGACATTTCATAAGTTGATTATATGATTTGAATTATTGAGACGATGATATGTTTGTTGTGACGTGATGATAGTGTAATTGTGAATTTGAGTATGTTATCTTAATTGATTAATGACATTGTTGCCGTTTTGAAAGTTGTATTATATTGGTAAGTTGTTTTGCGATGTAAATTGTTGTAAGACGTTACATGATGCGAAGTGGTGAAATTATGTATGATCTATATCTCCTATATTATTTATCATGCATTCCTTTATATTGTAAGATATCTCACCCCTTTGCTGATATTTACCCTACCATGGGAAATGGGCAGGTATTCAAGATTAGCTGTGGATGTTCGAAGTGACTTTATGAAGTCTTTATGTTACTTTATGGCAAGTCGAGTTAGTGTCCATTTCTCTGATACGTAGCACTCGGGGGGGGGGGGATAGTCCTTATTAGTTAATTGTTGTATTCCATGTTGACATTTGTTTTAAGTTGAAATTGAGAGATGTTTATAAGTTAAAGTTGTAAGTGGTGAATGAAGTTTTGTTTCCGAATGCTATGTATCTTTGTTAAATGCAATATAAGTATGTTTGTTTGGTTAAGTCGAAATGTGACATCCCATCATTTGATGAATATTTTTTAAATGCACTTTGATTTTCGCTTATAATTGCAGGGTAGAATTGGGGTGTTATAGTAGGGGATTGGAATGATGAGGAGATACTATCAGCTCCAGCAAACTACAAGGCACTAGATGCTATATTCAGAAAGGTCGATGAAGATACCTTCAAGTTGATCTGTCATTGTGAGCAGGCCAAATCCACATGGGAAATTCTCAAAGAAACCTATGGAAGATCTAGCCATAATAAAGGTACGATCTATGCCTCAACCTCTAAAAAATCTAAGATTAGAGAAGATATATGTTGCGAAAGTCTCTCCAATGATTTGGTTCTGTTGAGAAAGCAGTTCAGCAAAATATCAAGAGAGCTTAGATTGAGACATGGTCGAGATAAACAATCCAAATGGATCATATATCTCAGGAGGCATGTTCAGGACTCATCTACGTCATGGTCAGGGGAAGAGTTCAAAAGAATAAATAGAGAGAGATCAGTAAGTCACAAGAACATCATGACTAAAGCTTGTGAATCTGATGAGGAAATAGATGAGTCTGATACAAATTCATATGTTGGAGAACTCATTGTCTTTGAACTTACAGCCGGGTTCTCAGAGACATTTTTGGAGAATGAAAAACTCTGCAAGAGAGTGATAGAGCACAGAAATATTGCTACTCTGCAGCAGGAAGGGAAAGAGAAGCTTCTCTCAACCATTGACAAGCTTGAAGGAGAGATTTTCAGGTTGAACTCAAAACTTCACAACACGAGGAGGTCAAGTGCCAGAGCTAGTATGACAAATGAGACATCTCAACATGAAGAAGTCACCAAGAAAACCAGAGGGTCTGGTAGACAAATTATGACAAAGAAACTCTAAAGGACCAAGGAGACTCCTCAGAGGCAAAATCCCAAGATCTCAAGACCTATGCCTCAACATCCGAGAGGATATGATAGACCTCTGAGATGTGATTTTTGTGACAAGTTTGGTCATCTAAAGTCTTTCTGTTATATGTTGATTAGATTTCCCAACCGGGAAAAAATTTCCAATGCGAAGACAAAGAAAGTTCCTCTTCATGGGATGGGGGTGAAAGCTGTGGATTGTGTCATAGGATATACCAAGCATGAGAAAAAATCCAGGATTTTGAAGGCTGAAGTTTCCAAAGGAAAAAAGCATTCAGATAAAGCGAATGATAGTTTTTCCAAGGTCAAGGATGTGAATTCTGGAAGAAAGAATACTGAGAAGCCCAAAGCCAAATGTCGTAGGGGCCTAGCAAAAAAGATTTGTGTCTCAACCAGGTCCAAGGGGATGATAATCTCCACAGATATGGTCAGCAGTGACTTTATTAGCAGAGAAAACAATGTTGAAACAACTGCATCCCCAACCGTTGTGAATGGTGCTGAATATGACTTAACATCAGAGTCGGTCATTAAAGACTCAAGTGTAAATGCTGAAGTTGAGGATTTTCAGACGATTGTCAAAAAATCAGCTTCAGGAACGGAAAAGGGGCGTTCTCAAGAAAAGAGGATAGAAGATCCTAGTCAAGGAACTACAACCAGATCAAGGGAAGACTCATCAAGTGTCGACTGTATCACCAACGTGTGAGTGAAATCGTGACAAATAAAATCTTGAGTAAGAGTTTAAAAACTGAACTCAGTCAGTACAAGAGGTCTGACACATGGAAGTTGATCCCAAGGTATGATGGAATGCACGTCTTGAGTGGCAAACATGTTGTTTCCAAGGTTAAGACAAGTCCATTTGTATTTGAGAGTCCTTTTAGTGGAGGGTTTGGTTATGGGGAGATCCGGGCCCCTATATCTCACATAGATCCTACACAGTTATTACATGGAGTGTCATGTCTCTTCAAGAATTCATTGCGTCACATAGATTACAGGAGTAATTTTCTAGTTGAATATCAGAGTGAAGAGGTTTATACTGAGCAACTAAGTTGTTTCAGTAAGTTTTCTGGTCCAGAACACACGCCTCAACTAAGGATGGGTGTGTATGAGTTAAACCGTGATATGAAGGCTTGGTGTATAATGCTGACTAGGCTTCAAGTTAGTCTTGGATATGACGAGAGTAAATCAAACAAAACTCTATACCTCAAAGAAAGTCCTGGAGATCCTGAAACTGTTCAGGTCTATCTAAGTAGAAAGGGGGTCGAAAAGATGTCGAAAGGAATGATCCAACGTCTTATGAAACAAGTGCAGATGGGATGTGATGTGAGTTTTGTGAAAGGAGTATATCACTCTCCAGAAGAGCAAGATGAACAGATATAAGACTCAACTCCTCTTTGCCAAAGCAGATGTGCAAAAGATGATGTGTGGAGACTGTGTCTGGAAAACAACAACCATCAAGAAATTTATGTCTTCATTTTCCTAAAGTGCTCTAAAGTTGAAGAATTAAGAAATGTCTATCAGAATCTGTACCACAGCATGTCTAAAAGGTATCCATATCTCTCTGTAAACAGATCAGATATGTTCTCAACAATATGTGGCTGTGTTAAAAGTTTAGAAGAAAAACATATGTATCACCTAAATCAAGTCAAAAGCGGTCTAAAGACAGTACTAAGTTCAGACAAAGTACTATATTTGGGGTCAACTCTGGTAGAATTTCATGGTGAAAGTCAGACTGGAAGTGCTGCTGATAGAAGTCACACCTCCTAGTTCAGTGAAGAACAAGATTGTAACTTCATGAATGAAGGTGCCTGTATTCAAGAGATGGTGTCTAGTAAGAATGTCTAATAAAATGTTGTGACATTGTCATTTGACAACTCAAGTGTTGTTAATATTTCCAAGAATCCTAGTCAATCTATGGTGATCAAGCACATGAATAAAGGACATCAACTTAGTAATGGTACTAAGAAAGTCACGCTGGGAACACTGGAAGATGATACTTTAGCAGAGGGTAATACTACAAGAGAGCTTGCTGATGGTCTTCCTAATGCTCATCTCAGGGGAGAATCTGGAGTCTTCATCCCTGAAGAGTTGTAGCAATTACTCAAGGAGATGCATCTACTAATGATGAAGCTAAAGATGCTACTCAACAGGGTACAGTCTCTGGTGGTACCATTCAAGAAGATGGAGTGTTTGTTGTTGGTGCTGGTACATGACTGCTGGTTGTGTAATTTTGTTTGGATCGACTCTATGATCCTTTTCATTTTGGTTTACGATTTTGTAAGGGTTAAATGCCCAATACATTTTAATTTTGTTGCTCTGGGTCTTACGTCCCTATTCCTTTCTGCCTTTGTCACTTTATGGCTAAAAAGGGGGAGTAGTAGTAGTTTCGTTCTTAGTAATAGTTTTGTTCTTTTTGTTTTTTTTTTGTTTTGGGTTGTGTCTTTCTTTTATAGAGTCATTTCTTTTTTGGGTTGGGCAGTTAGTTGCATAGTTTAAGTTAGTGTCGTGTCTAGGGGGAGAAGTCCTTATTGTTCTCTCTTTTCTCTGTCCTTGTGTGTCGTGTTGTGTTGAGGGGGAGTTGTTCTCTCTTTCTAGTGTGTGTGTGTGTGTGTTGGTAACTTCTGAGGGGGATTTGTTCTGAAATTTCTATATTATGCTAACCCCTAGTGCTTGGTTTTCGCTGCTGTATTTCTGATGACAGGTTTAGTGGTTGTTTTAGCCAAAATGTGCCAAAGGGGGAGATTGTTGTTTCCCTAAAGTTGGCATGCATTTTGTTAAAATAAACTCAGCAGGATCATGTTGAAGAGAATACATTTTATTCATTTCAACATGTCGAACAATATGTCTCAACATGTCTGGTTTGACATCTTAACTGCAGGAGCTGATATTTCAAGTGGCTCGCATTTTTAATTGCTACAGTATCTTATGTTCAACTACAGAATATTCTGGAATAATCAATTAGCTGATGTGTTATCCAAGATTAACTCAAATCAAGAGATTTCCACACTTTCTATAATTGGAGATAATTCAGGAAAGTTTGGATTGAAGACCTAGTTTTTTGGAGACAAGTAGAAGAATTTGGGCAGCCTCTTTGCTGCATTTTTGAAGCCCAGTCCAATCGAGTTTAATCCTATAAATACAAGGGTTGTAACCTAGTTTTATTTGGAACTGGTATTTGTATTTTTAGGGTTTTAGGAATCCTTATTTCGGTTGTAAGTTCCGTTTTTCATTCACAAACTTGTAGGTGTTGAATGTTTGATCTCCAAAGCTTTTTAGCAAGGGGAGAATGTGTCAATTCTCATAAGTTGTGAAGTATTGAGAATTGTGTGTCTTGGAAGAGTATCTTTTGTATTTTGTTTATTGTGCAGTTTGTCACAGGGGTTCTGTGATTAAAGGGATTTGAGGAGGGCCTCATACCAAAGGGGTCTTAGGTAGAAGTCATAGGAAGGGTAGTGATTAAATGAGAAGTTTAAACGGGAATTTTGACTTCTAGTTGATACTATCGAATATTGGTTTCGTCCCTGGCTTAGTAGCCCCTAGAGTAGGAAGGTTGTTTCCAAACTAGGTCAACATATCTCTGTGTTCTTTACTTTCTGTACTATTTTATCTACTGTCATATACTTGTTCATAACTGTTATAGTGCTCATATATTGTGTCGTGACATCTCATTCGACATCTTATATCTGATACCAGAATTTCATTGTTTACACAAAATATTAAGATAAATTGTTTACAACAAATCATTTCAAAGGTCAAGCTCCCTTATTTGTGTAAGTTGAAGCTCCCTTATCTGTTTAAGTTACAATTTCTAAAAGAATGATGCTTGAATGTTAAAATTTTGCATTCAAGTTCACCATTTTGTAGCAGTCTATTTGTTTGAAGAGAGAGGAGTATGCAAGAAATGTCGTACTATTTCTTTCATTGGAAATGTACAACAAATCTTTAAAGCAAAATTGATTTTATGCACTTGAAATCTATCAAACGAGCAAAAATACAACAACAACAACACCATTATGTGAGATAGATTGTAAGGGCACAAAAAAATATTTTGTTTTAGACAGAAGAACATTGAAGATTTTTTCTGTCTAGAAATCCAACCCAAAGAATGATGCATGCGAGTTTGGGGTGGCTTCATATAAGTAAGGATTAGGTTAAAATCTGTTTGACAAGTGCTTGTATAGTGAAATCTAATTAGTTGATCCCTCGGTTATATTGAAAAATCAAAGGGTTATTTCATTTAGTTTACACTTATAAGCAAAAAAAAATATAAGCATCAAAAGTTGGGATTCGAAGCATGTCCTGATTAGGTTTTCCCCTCAATTTTCTTAAAACTAGAGGGAATATGATGTTTTTATTATTATAAAAAAAATGGCGCGCCTAGGCATAATACCTTTCTTTTCTGGATGATGTGAAAGCTTTGTCATAAAATGTATAATTTGTAGTAGTGAATGAATATGTCTGTAATGGACTTATTCATTTTGTGGCTTTTACCAAATCTCACATCCAACAATGTGTAGAGAAGGAAGGATACACCATAGTATTTTTGGTGTTTCCCTCTTTAGGAAATTGAAATTTTGTTCCTAAGGGGACATATGTTGGACACAATGTTGGAAGAAATGGTACAACAAGTTATAAAAATATGACAACAATAAAAACAATAATATCACAATGCAAAAAGCAATAAGAAAGCTGCGTACAGGACTTGGGGACAAGTCGGACCGCTCTTCACGCGTACAAACTTACCCTTATAATCCTTGTAGTTGCTGGTAAACAATATCAGAAAGCTTCTTGAAGGGATACCACATATTTGTATCCAGATATTCTTCTCTAAACCATTAATTTCAAAGAAAGAGAAACAAACCCACTGTGGGCACAATGGAAATGGCCTCGCAAACTCTCTGGAAATCTTTTATAAAACCCCAGCTATTCAGACAGAGTTGTGATGGGGCTGCGTTCACGGTTTTGAGGATATCAACTTCAAAGTCCGAGAAAGGGATCCTCACATCAAACGTCTCTATCACACTCGGATAAAAATATAACAGTTCATCCTTAGAACTCGTCGGACGAAGGGTACAAACTCTCTCCCCGGGTCCACAAGGTTCCAGAACTATATCGTCTTCATTCCCGGTTGAGGATATGTTCCTGAGGGAACGAAGCTTCGCTATCTCGACTTCGTCAAAAGAGCTAGCTTTGTAGCTCATGACTTCGTCGTCAAAGGGAGCGGCGGTCTGCATTATAAATTCTACGAAACCTGAGGAGAAAGAGGAAGACGAATCAGGGTTATAATAGGCCTTGTTAAGAAGTTTATTCGCTTCATCCTCTCCTAAACTCTCTTCCATATCTCTAAAAAACGAGTCCCATAGTTCCTTTCTCTCAATGGCATTAGAGGGTTTTTCAAACATCTTATGGTATTCACCCATACGTGCCATTGCTAAATATGTTTATTTTGACTGCAAAAATAAACTAAGAAGAATAAAAGGAAGGAAAGGAAACAATACCTGGGCAGTAAATGCTTGCTGGTAAAAACTTGAGAATCATAAGTGTTTTTTGGCTTTCATGAAGATAATGATGGAAGCGTGGAGTAGAAAGGGTTTAAATAGGGTTTAAAGCAATAATGAGGGCTAGGCAAACAGTTCCCTAAGAATACTCGTTCCCCATAATAGCCATCATTATAAAAGCCTAAAAACCCGTTAGACATGTGACATATCATTTGATTGACACGTTTCAAACAACTATAAAAAAGAATCTGAGGACTTCATCCGAGCACATCTTCTTGACGAAAATGAGGACACGTACTCGAGGGGCTTGTTCTGGGCTCGGGATTCTTGTAAGAACGCGACCTACGGACGAGCATACTCATGCACACTTCACTGATCTACCCGGCAATAACTTACAGGACCAGCCGAGTATACAAGTCGGATATGGGCTACTGTATGGATCCATCCAGGTTGTCATAGTCGAGTGCCGAGGCCCCATAAACGGATGCCTCAGCCGAGTACTGGTAAAAGGCCGAGTAGGGATGGAATACGAAGGGTCATGATATAGTCCAGAAGTAACGCCTAGCTGTTATGTACAAGTCAGTAGTAACTGATGATTGAATGTGTCATCAATGAACCTCGCATTAATGGCTAAGCCAACGTCTGTAACGACGGAAGGCCAAAAGGCACCTTTTTAATGAGGTTCTGAAGGCCAAAATAAGCTATAAAATGGGCTCCCGCCAGAGGGATAAGCAAGACACTCATCTTGGAACACAGTGCTTAGCCCACTGCTTCCAAATCTTCTAAGCTACCCACAAATATCATTGTGCTTGCAAGCTTCCCTCTCCTCTGAGGGAAAGCTCTATCGCACTAAAGTTTTTACACAAGAACAAACATAAAATCAGATCAACACTCATAAAAAACCAAAACAATTAGTACTAGTTAGTACTAAGCACATTAGAGATAAAAAAATATCAGTTCCTTTCAGTCAATAGTTAGTAGCTAGAAAAACTACCCCCTACACACCATTACTCTCTCCTTTTTCACAATTTGGAAAATATAATCCTCAGAAATATTGGTTAGTAATCAGAGGTTAGTATGTTAGCACAAACACACATTAGATCAGGAGTAGACAAACCACCAACCAATAGCACAGACGTTGAACATGATGCTAGAGTATCATGACAATAATTGGTACAAAAGCATAAATATTATCAAGTCATTACAACACAAAAACAAAACATGCCCAGATTCAGGGGACCAAAGTAAACTAAGCAAAAACACTTAGAATTAAAGGGTCTTTAGAGTTGATATCTCCTCCAACAAACTAAATCCATGAAGGTAACTCAGTCTTCATAAACATTTGAGTCACTTTCCTAGAAAGGTTTCTTCTTCAAGAACTTCTTCTTGGTCACAAATTTCTTCCCCGTCACAGAAGCTCCACCTGATGATGATACAGCATGTGCCTCTACAACTTTTTTAGAATAATTTGAACCAACACCCTTGTTCTTTTTTTTCTCAGCCTCATGAAATCTTTTAATAGCCTTCATAATAGTAATTCCTTTGTTAGGGGAATGCTTATTTTGATTCTCAGATTTCTAAATCATACTAAAGAATGTAAGAAATTGAGGGATAAGATGAAAAACAATTTTTTGAGAGCATAATCAGGAAGAATAAGATTTTTTTTCTTGTATGCAATGACGATCCATATAAAAAGAGGTTTTGAAATAAGTAAAGTTAGCTTTGTCTCACATGTTGTACGAACCAAAAGAGACAAAAATTCCCTTGCACATCTCCCTAGCTTTGACTGCTATTGACTCTCAAGTATGCATACAACAAGGGCACCCCTTAAATTTTCAAATTGTATTGCATCTAGTTCCTTAATGAAAATGTCATCCAATTGTTTTTTATCTTCCACATACTCAAGGGCTACAAATTTATCTTCAACAAGCTCCTTAATGAAATAATGACAAATGTCAATGTGCTTGGTGCTACTCAGTTGAACCTGATTCTTTGAAATGTTAATAGCACTCAAGTTGTCACAAAACAATGTCATGAAATCCTATCCCACATTGTACTCATTCAAAATTTGTTTCATCCATAGTAATTGATAGCAATTGCTCCCTGCAGCAATATATTCAGTTTCAACATAGATAATGAGACACAATTTTGCTTCTTGCTGAACCAAGAAATTAAGTTGCTGCCAAGGAAAAAACATCCACCATATGTGCTTTTTATATCATTTGCACTTCCAGCCCAATCAACATCATAATACCATACTAGTATTGAGTTAGTGTCATGAGAGTAGAGAATACCATAGTCACATGTCCCATTAACATATCTTAATATTCTCTTCACTTGAGCAAGATGACTAGTCTTGGGTTTAGCTTGATATCTAGCACAAACACCTACAAAAAAGGTGATGTCAAGTCTACTTTCTGTGAGATAGAGAAGGCTTCCAATCATGCTTCTGTATAAACTTTGATCTACATCAACTCCATTTTCATTTTTGGTGACCTTCACTTGAGTAGCAGTAGGAGTTCTTTTGTGGCTAGCATTGTCTAGGCCAAACTTCTTCAATATATTCTTAGCATACTTGCTTTGAGATATAAAAATGATGTCTTCTATTTTCTTAAATTGAAGATCAAGGAAATAAGTGATTTCTCCTACCAGACTCATCTCAAATTTAGACTTTATTTGTTGGACAAAATGCTCCACCATCAAGTCTGACATCCCACCAAATACAATGTCATCAACATAAATTTTTTGCTACCATGAGTTTTCGTCCATCTATCTTCACAAAAAGAGTTTGATCTATTCCTCTTCTTTTGTAGCCATTGTTAATCAAAAACTCTATTAATCTTTTATACCATGCCCTTGGAGCTTACTTTAAACCACATAGAGCCTTTTTTAACTTGTACACATGGTTTGGGAAATTGGGATCAATTAACCCCTTTGGTTGATCTATATAAAATTCTTCATTAAGATAAGCATTTAGAAAGGCACTTTTAACATCCATTTGATATAATTTGAATTTCATCATGTGTGAAATTCCTAGAAGTAATCTAATGGACTCAAGTCTAGAAATTGTAGCAAATATCTCATCAAAGTCCACTCCTTCTATTTGAGTATACCCTTGAGCCACTAACCTTGGCTTATTTCTTGTCACATTACCACTTTAATCGTATTTGTTCTTGAAAATCTACTTGGTACCAATGACATTCTTATCTTAAGGTCTAGGAACTAACTCATTGTTTACCGGTATTTTTGGTAAACAAGCGCCAGTCTCCTAAGAAGGGTTACTTGCAGGATTAACTTGGAAATCCTAGGACATGTGTGCTTAAATTTTAAAGGATGTTTTTGATAGTTTATGAATTAAATGAAAAACTTATAACTAATAATTGAACACGAAAAAATATTTAGTCGGCAAAGGAGTAATTGTAATAATAGTAAATGCAATAAAGTAAGGTGTGAACACAAAAATGAATGTAAAATGCTTCGATTAAATGAAAATAAAATGCTACACAATAACATACATTTCCTCACTAAATTCTTTCTCTCTTTGACACACATACTTTAAGTGCGAGAGTTTTGGATGTGATTTTGTGACCCAGATTACAACATATAAATATACTATTTATACTATTCTAAAATAACCATCGACAATGCTTATCTTTGATACATCGTGACATACATCTTCTGGTTTCAAATTTGGGCTTTCGTCATATTACCATGTGTCTTTGAAGATATAACCGCTGACATCTCATGTCCCGTGTCGATAACCGTTTGAACTCCTATATTTGCTTTTGTCAACTATTGAATTGTCACCCATCGACACATCTTAGACCGATACTTTATAGTTAGAAAATACTGTCTTTAATTATAACTTTTGTCGATATAGCTATTTGGTCTGAGATAAGTTTTCGTTAATTGTCCTTTTCAAGATTCTGAACATAACTGAAAATGATCCTAATCTTGTGGATTTGTTTCTGAGGTTCCTCCAAACCAAATTTTCCATGTCGATCGAAAAGTTTCGACGTAAATGTCTTGACTTAGCTTCATTCAATGAACATTTAATGATCAATAACACTTGGTGTTTCCTCCAACTAGGGATGGCAATGGGCAGGGTTTAGGTAGGGTACTATAGTACCCGTCCCCATACCTGCGGATTGAAAAAATCTCCGTACCCGAGCCCAAACCCACGTGGGGACCAATGTTCATACCCGTACTCGTACCCTATGGGTGCCTCAATACCTATACTCGTTCCCGTTTACCCGCGTTTGTAGTAAAATTAAATCAGTTAATTATAAAATATCATATAATTTTTGTTTTTTTTAACAATATTAAAAAAATTATGGATGTTATTTGAGTTAAAAAATAAATAAACACTTTTATTAAAATGTGTAACAGTTTAATAGCGATATATATATTTTTAAATTGATAAATGCACATTTTCATATATTAATATAAATAACATTATATAAATATGTGATGCGGGTATGGGACGGGGTGGGTAGTAAGGACCCCGTGCCCGCACCCATACCTGCTTATTTTAATGGATAATTGTTCGTGCTCGGACCCGTACCCATTTTGTGGGTTTTTACCTATCTATTATGGGCATTTTTGCGGGTACCCATAGGGTATGCAACAAATTGCCATCCCTACCTCCAACGTACCATCTTTTGTTAACACTCTTTAGTTGGAATTTCCATGTTAACAAATTTCCCCCAAAAATGTCATTTTCGATAATGTTTGGAATTAAAGAAAGGTACTCCCTCCGTCCCAAATTATTTGTCAGAATGACCCACTTCACACAGATTAAGAAAAAGTAATAAATGAAAGAGAGAGAATGGTGACTTTACCAAGTTATCCTAATTAACTATTGGTGTATTCAGAATAACATTAATATTAAGTGAGAAAACGATAAATTAAGAGTATTTATTAGAGGGTACAATTGGAAGATCAAATATAAAATTGCATTGGTAATGTAAAGTGACAAGTATTTTGGGACAATTTTTTTCCAAATGTGACATTTATTGGGACACAGGGAGTAGCATTTTTTAAACCATATCGAAACTATTTTCAAACCAAAACATGTCACACTGATGGAACGTTTTCAGTCACCATGATTGACTTTTTACCAAACCGTCACGTCAGAACGTGCAAAATGGATAATCATCATTATTCCTATTTCCTAGGACATTAAAACCCATCATTATAAATGAAAATAAAAATATAATTATTTTTATTTCATAACCTTTTCGTTTTCCCACATTCTGACGCCATCTGTCAAGTTCCATTCTGCCACTAATTTTTGGAGGGAAATAATGTTTCTCTTACTTCCTTGGCATATTTAAACTTCTCTCTTTTTTCATTTTTCTCCTTTATTCAATCATCAACCACCATATTCATAGACTTCATGGTCACCTTTGTTCTTGTGTTGAACACTCTATATGCTCTACTATTTGTAGAGTATCCCATAAATACTACCTTATCATTTTTAGGGTCCATTTTCCTCCTCTACTCACGATCTTCTAGAATGTAGAATTTACTTCCAAACACATGGAAATATTTTACAGTTGGCATCTTTCCTTTCCACAGTTCATAGAGAGTAACCGAAGTTCTAGATCTAATAGTCACTATGTTGTGGATATAACATGCAATGTTCATTGCTTCAGCCAAGAAATAATACAAGAGTTTCTTAACATGAAGCATGACCCTTGCACATTCTTGGATAGCCCTATTTTTGCATTCCACAACCCTATTTTGTTGAGGAATGATAGGTCATGAGAACTCATGACTAATCCCTTCAGCCGAATATAATTCTTCAAATTTGCTGTTCTCAAATTCCTTCTCATGATCACTTCTAATTTTGACCACATTGCATACTTTCTCTCTTTGGAGCCTTTGACACAATCCTTTGAAAACTTCAAAGACATCAAACTTCTCTCTAATAAAACTCACCCAGGTGAATCTTGAGAAGTCATCAACAACCACATAGGCATATTCTTTCCTCTAAGACTTTCAACTTGCATTGGTCCCATTAAGTCCATGTGAAGTAGCTCAAGAACCTTAGATGTGGTAGTAAGATGTTGAAACTTCTTTGGGACATCCTTGTTTGCTTCCCAACTTTAACCACATATTCTTTCTTCAATTTGGGAATACCTTTGACATCTTCACTTGATAAGACCTTCTTCACACCTTTCAAGTGCAGATGGCCAAGATTTTGATGCCATAAGTTAGCCTCGTCCTCATTTGACATCAAACATGTTGAGAAACATTCAGTTTCTTAAGGGCTCCACAAGTAGCAGTTATCTTTTGATATAGTTCCCTTCATGATAACTTCACCTTCCTTATATGTTACAAGGCATTCAGCTTTAGTAAATGAAATTTTTAAACCTTGGTCACATAGTTGACTAATACTTATCAAGTTAGCAGTTAACCCCTTAACAAGCAAAACACTGTCAAGACTTGGTTGTCCTTCATGATCCAGCTTCCCCATACCTTTTATTTCACCTTTTGATCCATCGCCAAAAGTGACATAGCTAGTAGAGCGAGGCTTTATATCTACCAAAAAATCCTGGATACTGGTCATGTGCTTGGTACATCCACTATTAAAATACCAGTCCTCTCTAGTTGAAGCTCTAAGAGAAGTGTGAGCTATGATGGCAGTCAATGTGTTTTTGGGAGTCCACTTCTTCTTTGCTTTTCCATCAGTCCTTTCCTTTCTGGGTTATGGAGCCGTCCTAGGATAGCCATATAGTCTGTAATAAAAGACTTTTATATGACCAAAAATTCCACAGTAATGACATCTTTGATTCTTACTTCCTGAGAAGTTCTTCTGATTTCTTTGCTGATGTTGAGGTCTTCTATCTGACACCTTTTGTTTTCCTCCAGCTTGAACAAACTTCACTTCTGCCACTTTATTCTTGGCCTTTCCTTGATGAGTATACCCAATGCCCTTACTATTGCGAGCATTCTTCCCAATTTGAATAATCTTATCCAACATATTGGAGCTACTATTAAGCATTCTAATAGACTTAGTCATATTGTCCAGTTTTGAATAGAGCAATATAACCTCCCCTTTTAGTTCAGAGATGGTAGATAGTTGTTTCAGCTTCTCAATTTAGAGCTGTGTAATAGTCCTCTTTTGATCTTCAGCTTGTTGATCAGCTTTCACACTTCTGAGGCATAATTCCTTGTATGATGTGGAAATCTCCTCAAAAGTAAGCTCTTCACATTCTGACTCTTCATCACAAACACCAGTTTTAGTGTTGCTTTTAGACTCATCTTCTGACCATAACACACTGTTGCACCCCAAAATTTTCCCACTTATTTATTCCCTAATTGTCTTTCATACCACATTCATGTGCATACTTCATGTAGGTCATTCATCTAATACATTCATCCATATCACAGTTACTGTTCAAGAAGAGTGACAAAAAGAGCTCCTATTGAGAAAAATTTCTTGGTTCAGAAGAAAGGATCTGAAGTCTGATTATAGAGGATCATTTCCATCGGCATACTCCTAAAATCAGGATTTTATTCCCTCTGAGTCAAAGCTCAGGTTAAAGGATACAAATCTCAGATCCATCAGGGCTTTCAAATTAGGGTTTTTGACCAAAGTCAACCCTGTTGACTTTTTGGTCAAGATTTAATCAGGAAATGATTGTGGATGCGAAAATATGGTTGTCTTGAAGAAATATCATTCACTGGAGCTTAGTTGGTTGAAAACTGATTGAGGGTTGGATCGGAAGCGAATTAATCGGGAAATTCACATGGAATTAGAAAAATCAGGAAAAAGCTGACTTTTTTGTCAAAGTCAAAGTCAACTGTCAAATATTGACTTTTGGTAGAAAATCGGTCAGAGAAAATCGAAGAAATAATTAAAAATCAAAGTTTGTCAAAGGTTACTATTTTTGGAAGTTAGTTGGTTTGAGAATTACCAAAAGAAGAAAGGAAAAAACTTAGAAAATATTTGGAGTTTTTTGGAATTGGGTGATCAGTCAACTTCGTGGCTATTGTACATGTATCTAGAGGCCTCATTTCAAAACAAGCTCAAGAGAAGAATTGTTCCATTCATGGCACAATACAACTTTGTAGTTGAAGGTTTCTTCATTGGAAGTAAGGATAAAAAGATACAAAGCTATGAAGTTGGGAAAATGTAATTTGTGCAAGTCAAGCTTGCCAGGTAGAATTCTGGGCACACGCAAGCAATAGGTCAAACACATGGCGTGCCATATTTGAAGTCAAATTTAAATCATTAAAGGAGCCCTACGATTTCAAACTTGGTATTAATCCTTTTCTCTCCATGTCATCAATTCAACAAGGCAATAATCATGACATTTGGTTAAGTATGGAGTGAGATACAAGATTTCAAAGTCATGCCTTAGCAAAGTTATGCGTTAACATGGGCGTGAGACAAAAATTCTGGGCACGCGAGGCATTTGAACAAACACATGGCATGCCTTTTTCAAGGAGGTTTCTAAAGAGCTATAGGAATCTCTTAAGTACCATTCCAATGCAAACGTGTTTTACTCCATGCCCTCTATCCAAAGAGCTAGATATAATGGATTTTGATTGACTATTCATCAAGATACAAGGGCTTAAACTCATGCACATGGAAACTGTATATTGGCAGGCATCAGACAAGGCCTCGCGCGTGTGCAAGCTGCAGTTGTGGATCATCATGTTGCAAAGGAAATATGAATGATTTCTATGTAAGTTCTCTTAACCCTTCCAACAACAAACTTAGTCCTTCATATGTTAGCTTCAACATGAGACCAAAAAGATTCCATTTGGGCAACTGGTTGGTGAGTTAGATAGGCACGAAGTCAGTCGCTTGGGATGAATAACAATGCCAAGCCCGGTCCAAGTATTGCCTCGCACGCAGCCGATTATAAACCTCACAGTTTGGTTCTCATTTTAGTGAGTTTGCCACCATTGTTGTGGAAAGCTCCCAACATCAATGTCATTCTAGTCCATCCCCTCTACATGTTGAGCATAAATTTGAATAAATTGATGAACCGTGGTCTGAGATATTAGCGTGTAAAGTGAGTTTATTGGGCAAAGTTTGGCTGCAATGCATACATGAAAACTAGACTAGAGATTGCTGCAGCATAAGTATAAAAAGCCATACACCATCATACCATATTAAGCCATGCATGATTCTGAAAACGAAAAAGCATAGAAAAAGTTCACTACAAATGTCACAAACTTGTTCATTAAGCATGAGATAAAACTACACTACAACAAGCCACACCATAACAATACATTCACCATATAAATATCAGGACCTTGCCACAAAAACAGGGACGCACACATTTTCTCTTCCACTCTTCCATTCTCTCATCTCTCTCATCACTCTCTTCCCTCTCTCACCATAACTGAATAACTCCGGCCACCACCAAATCTCAACCACCGTAATAAACCCTCAACAACCAAACTGAAATTCTCTTCGTCACTCATCACCAACCTCCATAACTAGAGTTTGAAGCTTCTCGTCCATCGAGGATCAACATCTTTCCATAGTCATCACTAGGCTCCAATCATCGTTACAAGAATTTTTCGTCAATCTTCTCCAAGGGAATCAAGATTCTGCTCTCACCATCACCAAAATCCTGAGTTTATTTCTTAGAATCTGTTATTCTTCTCTATTGTTCATCATCACCAAGCTTCGGGGAAGTGGAAGCAGCTCTTAGGATTTCTATTTTGCTCGAATTCAAGACTTCCTAAGGTAAGATCTCTAAGTCCCTCTCAGCATTGTAGTAAGATGTGCTAGGTTCATTTGCATCTGGCGCGCTCCTCACACCAAGGAGGCTGGAGCATTAGGCTCACATGTTTTCGGTGTTGTGTGTTGCATTTTGTATGTTCAGATTTGTTTGTTTGAATTTGGAATATGAGTCAATTTTTCTTTAAGTTTAATTGCTACATTCAGGTCCTGCGCGTGTAAACAAATTGATTGATAATGGTAGATGTGGTTTTGGGGAAGGTTTTGATAGTTTAGGGTTTCAAGAATCACATCGGTTTGATGTTTAGAACGAGTTTTAGAGGAAACTAATGGCGGATTTGAAATCAGCTCACGAAACCGAGCTGAACGGTGGTCGCGCTTTTCATTTCTGAGCGTCTGGCCCATAGTTCCGGCGAAGTTGTCTCGGAGAAGACGACCGGAATAGTATTTCCGGCGTCTGAGTTTTTGGCTTTTACTTATCTTCAGCTTGCATACGTGGCACACTGGTACTGGTTCTTGCTCCCATTTCTGTGCTAATCTTGGCCCCATTATAATCATTGGCAATGGCGTTGTCTTACTGTGATTGGTCCGAGCTCTATTTTGTTTTTTAGCCACTTAAGTGAGACTGACCAATTGATTTTGGTTCTCATTATTTTTGCATGTCGCGTATTAACATTTTAGAAGCCATAGTGTTACCTGACAATAACACACATGCTGAATTAATAAAAATGAAATAAATGGTTCAATGGAGTGAGGATCTGGGCCACGTTCCTCCTAGGCTTAGTCCATTTTCGTTTCTACACCACCCTGTTCAGGCCCATACGCGCTAATAAAGAGAAAACAGTTCATTTCAAATTACTTTCTCACCCCCAATAGGCAGATCTTTCTTTATTATTTCATTTTTGTTCTTCCTCTAATTTCTGATTGGTTAACCTGTTTTAATTCAAATAAAAAATGTGAAAAAAAATATGTTTTAGATTCCTTAATGTGTTTAGATAATTGTAATATTTTTCTAATAATTTTTGGACTTATCTTGGTATTTTTAATGGACTATTTTCTAAAGTGTAGTCGATTTTGTTTCGGTTTAGGTACCGTATGCATTTAGGCTTGATTGAATAACTTGCAAACTGATTTTTTCCATTCCTTTTTGTGTACATCCAGTAGAGATATATAGGATGTTATGTATCAAAGAGAAAGTTATGATTCTAAATTTTAGTATGGTTTTTAGGCTAGTTCCTTTAGCATTCGATTATTGTGCGTTTATGTACGATTGTTGTTTGTTTTTACCCATAAGGGATGATGCACCTATGCAATGCTTTTAATACTTTTTAAGGACATTTCTAGGACTGTTTAAGAGGCTTTAGTACCTGATTTGTGAATTTTAAGTCATCCTTTCATGCTTTGCTCGAATTTCCTTTCTTACATGTAAATAACTTGCTTTTAGTTAGCGATTGTATCATAACTTGTGTAAATGACCTATAATTTTGTATGAGACTTCTTGACATGATTCCGTGATGTTTAGACACCTCTTAGAGGTTATTAGATACTGACTTCCATCATTTGATTACATTTTCTAACTTCATTCACAATTTGAAATCGTTTAGCTAGTATTGACCTAGTTTTGTCTAGTTTTTGTTAGAACTTTGTGTTGCTTCAAGCTAATTGACTAACATGGATTGGTATAAGGTCTTAGACCTATAAATGCAATGTTATGCTATTGACCTCAAGCTTAGGCTACGTGTTCATTTGTTTTTGTCTTGACTGATTGATGTTAGTTCGCTAATTGTTAAGTAACGATTCGTGCGATACTTTGGGGACTTCTTGTGAATATTTTTGTGTGATGCCATGATGCTTTTGTGTTTGATTTAGGACACTAATTTCCTTGATTTGCTACTGCCCTAGGGCTTTCTTCCCTATTTCTCATGCTTTGCCTCTTCTTTCACACTTTGATTGTTGTTAGTTTAAGAGGCGACGATTGTTTGTTCTTCCTCCACCTTTTGTGGATTGTTTTCTCTTGGGATTCATTGTGTGTAGTCTCTCTTAGGAGTAGACTTGGTTAGGGACTTCATTAAGTCACCTACCTTGCTTGTTGACTTTGCTTATCTCTTACTATATGCTTACCATGTTCCCTTAGGGCGGTGACTTCAATCTTCATTAAGATGAGTCATATAGAACAACTTAGGTTGTAATCTATGCATGATAACATAGGTAGAGATCCCTTATCCTTGACCTTAGGGCCATTCTTATATGTTAGCATTAGGTTAGAAATGTATGTTCCCCTTTTGCATAACAAACAAAAATCAATAAAACACAATAAAACATTAATAAAAGTGAAAAAGAATAAAAAGGAATGGAAACTCTCGTCCCTCTTGGTTAAGGGGATCACTTGAGTGGAGATTCCTAAACCTAAAAAACACAAACAAAGAGTTGATTGAGTCTTCCTTGTTTAAGGTTCACTCGAGACGCTCGTCATACTTTTGCTTTGCTTTTAAGAGCATGTTACTTCCATTTCATTCCCAGCGTAAGTCTCCAAAGGTCGAGCGGCGGAGTGTGATGTAACTGTTCACTAAAAAAAACCCACAAATCCTAAAAAACATAGAAAATCCTGAGCAGAACTACGGCGCTCTGATTCTTCTTAAGAGGATACGTAGGCATAGAGGCAACTCTAGCGAGCACAATACTTATTTAAAAACTTTAAGTTTAATCATGCATTGCATTAGTGATAGATACACCCTTTAGATAGAAACAAACATAGGTGGATACCATCGGGTACGATGGGCGTGAGGGGTGCTAGCACCTTCCCCTTGCGTAACCGACTCCCGTGCCCTGTTCTCTGGTCGAAAGACCTTGTTCTTGTTTCGAGTTAGGTTTCTGATATTCCTTTCCCGCGATGGGATGAATATATTAGTGGCGACTCTGATTCCATTTTTTCGCGGTAGCGACACACACCCAACCCTTTCTTCTGCCTCTTGAGATAAGTAGGACACTCAGCCTTTATGTGTCCATACCCTTGACACTCAAGGCATTGAACTCATTTTCCTTGATAGGACTACTTTTCAGTCTTGGACTTTTTATCAGCATCTTGATTATTGTTGATGTCAAGAGACTTGTTCTTAAAAATTGTTCTGTAAGATTACTGTCCTTGTCTTTAATCAAAGGGGGGCTCTAACCTTTGACAACAGCTCTACAGGCCTTTCCGTCCATGGACTTAATAAAAGTCACCATACAAGCTTTCCAATAGTCATAGTTGATTCCATCAAGAGTAAGTGGTTTATTCATAAATCCTCCTCCTTCCTTGTCCATTGTACCGGAAATTATCTTCCCTAAATCTCACCCAGTGTTAGAGCAGGATGCCTGCTCTGAAACCAATTGAAATTCTGGTGTTTATATCTTATATGTCCTAAAGAATGTCGAGAAAATGATCTCTAAACAACACACAATGACAAGGTATAAGATAAAGTAGTGCAGAAACTTTAAAGAACACAAGTAATTGTTCACCCAGTTTGGTATAACCAATACCTACTATGGGGACTACAAAGCCAGGGATAAGACCACTATGATAGTATCAATTCAAAGTAATATGTAAACAACCTCCAGTTCTCACGTAAACAACTTCCGGTTTATAACCTTCTCAATTAATCACTACACGTGCTATACTTCTACCTAAGACTCACCTAGGTATGAGGCCCTCATTAATCCCCCTTAATCAAACCATGATAATCAATTACAAGACTTTAGAAGACACACTTCTAAGACACCATCACTCAATGCTCAAAAGCTTATGAATGAACACAAAACTTACAACTCAATGACAACACACAACTCTTCTATCAAGATGATATTAGAGAGACTCATAACATACAAGACTGCACAAACCCTAACACAAACTACAATGTAAGTTCCACCTAAATACTAGGTTTGTTGCTTTCTATTTTAAACAATCTTCTGGACTGAACTTGGGCTTTAAATCATAGCAGGTCACTCCATAAAATACTCCACAATCATCTCCATGAAGATAGGGCTTCAATCATTAGTTTCCTAAATATTCTCCATATTTAGAAACCAATCAAATATCTTAAAAATAGAGACAATATATTATCTGTAACTCAAGCGCCATATAGGATTGCATGATATTCCAAAATATTCTGCAGCTGTAAATAAAACAGACTTCAACAGATCCTGTTGTTACTTGACAAACACTATGTCGGGTGAATCCTTCATAAGACATCTTTTTTTTACATGTCTTATTTAGTTGAAGCGAATAAAAAATCTTGTTCAACATGTTCCCATAAGTTAGTTTTACCAAACATAATGCCAACCATAACTTAGAGAATTAACACTATTGATAGTATTAGTCGGACTATTATTCCTTATGAGCTCGATATTTTTTAAAACTACACTATAGACTGTGCACTTGCAGTAAGTAAATTTGACAGACTCTTAAATTCTTGATCATATCTCACTCGTCAATGATAAAAAAAAGTGCAAACAAAGGCCTGAATTGAAGGTCTTGCATCACACCACATGTTTGTAGAAGGATTGAATTCAAAAGAGTCCCTTAAATAAAAGATATTGAATGCCAAAGTCATGAGATCATACTATTTGGATTGGGAAAATGATTGAAATTTCACTAAGTGTTTAAGCTTATCAAGTGGCTGAATTTGAGCTTGATTATCTTGATGATTCAAGCATCAAAACATGTTTTGACCAACATCAATAATGTGTAGTTTTCCTCCCTCTTTAACTTGACATTAAGAACTCTCCATTTGGTGGCTTATACAAAAATTTATGTCCGTTGTGTCATACCCCAATTTTTGACCCTAAGATCACACATCATTTGCATATCAATCATGAATCAAGAAGTTTTTAACTTAGAACTCTACTTGTGAAGTTGTGCTCAATTCATCTGCAAAGGAATCATCGAGCACCAATGTTTTTCTTGTATATGTTGTTTTACTAATCAAAATACCAAAAATATTGCCTTGTGCTTTTGTATGTTTGTGTTTTGTAGGTACCAAGTCAAAATATCCATCAAGGGCATTTTTCAACAATGTCATTGTGCAAATCGATTTGCATAAGGTGTAAATCGATTTACACAACTATTTCTGCACCATATTTGCTTCTGCCATCAGTGCAAATCGATTTGCATAAGACAGCAATCGATTTGCATAACTATTTTTGCTCCAGATTTTGCCTTTTTCAGCAGTGCAAATCGATTTGCACAAGATGTAAATCGATTGCACCAATGCGAATTTCGAAAAATGACGGCAAAATTCAGCTTTTGGAAGTGTTGACATCATTTGCAAGCATGGGAAGCATGACTTAGCTCTTGTATTTGATTGCCTACATCATTTGATCATAAACCCTCATGTGATTGCATCAAGACCATTGGATCTCATTTTTGGCTCTAAATCCACTTCCCAAACCTAATTCTATTTTCCAATCCTAACTCCAAACCACAAAAATTACCAAGCCTAGGTCCTATAAATTAAGGCATTCCCCTCTTCATTTTTCAAGCTTTGATAGCCAAGAAAACTCTTGCTCTTTCTCTCCTCATCTCTTCCAAACCCCTCACTCAAAGCTCTTTTTTCTTCATAAAATTAGTGAGTCACATCTTGAACCTCACTAATTTAGAGCTAAACCTCAACCTAAACACTACTTTCTTCATCAATTGTGAGAGATCAAGGCTTGTGGTTTTGTGTTCTTGAAGACGATTTAAAGTTTGTGGAAGATTTGGTAAAATTTTAGATCCTTTCCATAATTCAAGATGTGATCCATTGTTGTTTATGTTTGATGCACCTTTGGTGCTACATTGTTGAGTTTTGCTTGCTTACTTGATACATTTTCATGCACAATTTGATCCAAGATCACAAGGTGTTTGGTTTTATGTTTAAGCAAGTTTTCTTCTCTTGATTTGCTGTTTTTTTGAAAAACTGTGTTGTGCAAATCGATTTGCATCTGGTGCAAATCGATTTACATAACTGAAAAACTGCGCATATTTGAAAACAGAGTTATGCAAATCGATTTACACTCTGTGCAAATCGATTTACATCTGAGCAGAATGTGATTTTTTGCCTTTTTTGACTTGTTTTTGGTTCTAACTCTTCTTCTACTTCATTCTTTTGATATTTTCTTTGAATCACAAGTTAGAGGCCTAATTTCTCTCTAATTTCAATGGACTTAGGGCGTCGATAGGATGAAAATCCGAATCCGCAATATTAAGTGATTGAAATTATGGATGAAAGGAGCTTTTGAATGTGGTTCCATCTTTTATTTCTTTTTCTTTTGATCGATGAAAGTCTTTGATACCTTGAGAATTCTTATGGATTCTTGGTAAAGACGAGATCGCTCCCTATTTTTCTTTTCGTACGGTATTGCTTTCGGAGAGTGATCTACATATCGCTTCTCTCGCATGCATTAGCATATAAAGTTTTGACCGCCCTCGTTGTAGGGTGATTTCTACATAAATCACTTGGCGATCTGCTTAACATAGCGCAATATTTCGTGTCCCGATAAAAAAGATCAAATATGGAAGAGAATTGTATGCGGTTGATTTAAGACTTATGGAGGTTTATCGTGTAGTCGCTATGATTTTATCATGCTTATGATAAATGTCCATTGAATTTAAATCCGAGAACATCCTTCACTCACCATCGATCTTCACTACTAACTTTGATAACATACTTGACAAGTTTCAAGATGGTTATCTTTAACATCTAACAATTGACTTTAATTTCCGCAATTTATTATACCGCTCTTTATTTTTCGCTTTATTGCTTTATTTTATCATTTCATCATGTTTATGTTTCCGCTATTTTCTTTTTGTCCATTTGGACGTTTATATTCCGTTATTTTCTCTTTGTCCATTGGGACGTATTGTTTATGTTTCCGCTATTTTCTTTTTGTCCACTTGGACCATACTTTACTTTTATGCTAAAACACAAATAAACAACAAAAATCTAAAAAACGCTTAAGGTTCTCTCTTGGACTATTGGTTACTATCCCGAGCATTTTGGAGATATGGACTTGTCATACTTAGTACCTCTGGACCCTGTTATGATATTGTTACTCTGTTTTTATTCTGTCTGTCTGACATTGGAATGTTGTCTGTTTGTGTATGCAGGTATTTCCTTGAAAGTCCTTGATGGTTAATTCCAAGGCATTGATATAAGGATTTTACCCGAAAACAGCCGTTACTCTGCCCGATTTTCGTCAAAATTTTAATGTGCTTAATGCAAAGTGGTGCTTAGATTATAAGTTCATCTGGATCCCCAAGTGGTAATGCTCCGGATTAGTGTTAGTATTCCAAAGGATGGGAAATCTTCCTTGACTCAAAATGTCAAGTGTTGGCTTCTTCTTCGGTTAGACCGTTCTTTTCCTTAGCTTTTATTTTACGTATTAGGATAGCCTCTTCATCTCCTCCCCTTATTTAATTTTCAAAATCTTCTCCCTTTTTCAAAAACCTTCTTATGTTTGTAAAACCTCTTTTAAACTTTTTCTTAAAATATCTTTTGCCCTTAGTGGCTTATCTTCAAAAGTTTAGACACGACTAATTGTTGAAACGAGTGGCGATACCCCATGATTTTGAAATTGATTGATATAATGAGATCTTTTCCACGTGAGAGAGCTAGTGGCATACTCATTGATTTCTATCCGAGTTGGGGCCCTTCTTTCATTTTCGATGCAAAGAACTCATTTGTTCTCATGCTCAAGATCAATGGCTGAGTATTTCTCTCCGACGATGATAAATTGTTTATTCGTTTTTTTAAACGTTTTCCCTTTAAGCGGGACTACATTAGCTCTGACTTCTCCATTACACCGAGGAGGTATGTAGGCACAAGGCTTAATGCTTTGCCGAGCTTATTTTAAAAATAAAACAAACCTTTTTTAGCACACACGACACAGATTTTCAAAAAGGTTCTTGTGGAGTACCACAGATATGAGGGGTGCTTAAAACCTTCCCCTTGTATAATCAACACCCGTACCTAAGATCTCTTCTTTTTTGTTTTAAAAACAAACTTTGGGTTTTCTTCGTTCTTTTCCCTTTTCCTTTGGAAACAATAAAGTGCGGTGGCGACTTTCACTGAAATATTGAGTCAAGTCAATCCTATGGCTTCGATCTCAGATTTTTCCTGCTAAAGAAAAATGGCGACTTCACTGGGGATCCAGTTTTAAGTGTATTAAGCATATTTTTGTTTATCTATGTGTTTTTATTTGTATATATTATTGTGTGCTTTGTTTGTTTTTTTCTTTCTTTTTTTTTCTTTTTGGTGCTCGATGGTTCCTCTGTGATGAGATAAAGTTCTAACCCGTACTTTGGTGAGTAACTTGAGATAGGAGGTGGTAAGACCAATAGTCACATGTCAGGAGCAATCCTTACCATGAGCGTCATATGGTGGAACCTCAATCAGTGGAGGCCTCGTGGAAGGTGGTAGATGTTGTTACGAACCATCGTAAGAATGCTATTACTTTTAATAGTGAGTGTTCGCCGAAGCTGAATGGCTTAGAACCTTTTTAACCCATCTAAGACCTTTTAGGATGTAGCGCAGAAACAAGATCAAGTACCAATTTGAGCTTGTTGTCATGCGATGCTACGCTCAGACGAGGTCTTTTTAGGCATATTATTGGCGCCCATGAGCAATTGTGCGTACCGGTAATATCCGATAGAAGATTGAAAACTTTGGGAACCTTTGTAGAACCCGATCGACAGGTACAAAATTCCTTAAAACACACCTTGTGGGATGGGTAGACCCATGGCTCCATGCTAGTGACGTCGAACTTTTGAACCTGGATTGTGTGATTTTGTGTGATCTTGTGTGCTCTTGATTGTGATTGATGCATAAACCATGCACTCATGCATTCATAAAAATGTCCTTAACAAATGGTTTTCAAGGAACTTAGAGACTTTTTTGTAAACATCACAGGTACCATAGATCAAAAGAGAAGCATCAAGAAGTACACTTTCAGGAATTCAAGGGCGAAAGAGTTGAAAGAGCTAGCAACTTTGGTTCCTAATCTTGACAACTTCAAAAACCGTTATGGGAAATTGATCTCTATCTTGAAGACCAAAGTGGAGAAAGGGATTCTTGAGACTCTTGTGCAGTTTTATGACCCGGTTTATCATTGTTTCACCTTTCCGGATTATCAGCTTATGCCCACTTTGGAGGAGTATTCATACTGGATTGGTTTGCCAGTTACGAATGATATACCGTTTAATGGTCTGGAGAAAGAGCCTAAGGTTGATGAGATAGCAGAGCTTCTTCAGTTGAAGATATCAGATGTGAAAGCAAACATGACCAAAAAAGGAGGAATTTGGGGGTTGACTTCTAAGTTCTTGATTGGAAAGGCTTCCATGTTGGCTAGTAAAGGAAGTATGATTGCATTTGAGACAATTTTGGCCTTGCTCATTTATGGTTTGATACTCTTTCCCAACATTGACACCTTTGTCGATGTTAATGCTATTCGGATCTTCATGATTGGGAATCCCGTGCCTACTTTGCTTGGGGATACTTATCATTCCATTCACCATAGGACTGATAAGAAAGGTGGACTTATCAATTGTTGCACTCCTTTGCTCTATAAGTGGTTTATTTCGCACTTACCTCAGACTAAGAATTTCTTGAGCAACCCTGATGGTCTTTCGTGGTCTCAGAAGATCACGCCTCTTACTAATGGGAACATCCATTGGTACAATCCTGCTTATGACATTGGTGAGATTATTGATAGTTGTGGAGAATTTCCTAATGTACCTCTTCTTGGTATACAAGGAGGAATTACCTACAACCCTATTCTTGCAAGGCGTCAATTTAGTTACCCCATGAAGGAGCGACCTGCTTATATTCTTGTGTCAGGAATCTTTTATCATAATCAGGATGGAGATTCGGATATGAGAAATCGGTTTGTGCGTGCTTGGCACCATATTGATAGAAAGAGACATTTGGGAAAGAAGCAATGTGTAGCTCTCAAAGACTATACTGATTGGGTTCAAGCTAGAGCTCATACTTTTCAGATGCCTTATTTACTCGAGGAGCCCTCTCTACCCATTTCCCCACCATTGTCTTCCACTATTTTCATCGAGAGTAGTGAAGAGCGCCTAGAGATCGTGGCTAAGATGAGAATGGAAAGAGATACTTGGGAGAAGAAGTTTCATGCTTCGGAGATTGAGAAGAAAGAGTTGAAGATACAGTTGAAAGAAAAGGATGAGATGCTTTATATTCAAGATGGTTGGTTGATGGAAAAGGATGATCAGATCCGTCGTCAGGAAGAGCTACTTCAACAACATGGTGAAAAGCGGAAGAGACAACAAGAGGATTTATTTTCCTCTGGTAGTCATGAAGATTCGATTGCATGGAAGGAAGTTGCTGATAAGCTGATGGTCGAGAAGACTCATTTGAAGGCCTTTTATGAAGATGAGTTGGAGAAGCTCCGTAGGAAGCTGCAAAGAGGAGTTGGATCTTCATCAGAAGTGTTCCCTTCTAGTTTTTAGCTTTTCTTTTTTTTAATTTTAATCTTTGAATCCTTTTGTAAGCTTTTCTATTATTAATGAAAGAATTTTATTATGTTTTATGTTGTATTTTTAATGTTTACAATTAATGTCTTAAAGTTCCTTGAAAACCAATAAAAAATAAAAATCATTTGCATTGCATTTCATGCATCATTACGCATTTTGGTCTTGCTTCCGAGAGTATTCCCGAGGTCTTATTTAGTGTTCTTCATACAGAATCAAGTTGTCTCACCGATATAACACTCGAGTTAATTGCAAGAAGAAAATGGAAGGTCTTGAACAAGAGAATCGTGAGCTACGTGAAGAGGTTGTTACTTTGAGATCTGGTGTGGAGCGTCTCACTGCTCTAGTCGAGACATTGATGGCTACTCAGAATTAGAATCAGAATCAGGTTCCTCCTCCCAATGCCCAAGCTCAGGGTCAGGCCACTGTGATCTCTGAAATCGCTGCCACAACAATTCCTATTGTTCCAGTTGGTGCTACTCAGCAACGTATGCCTAATGGATATCCCTGGGTATGCCTGAAGGTTATTTGTATGTTCCTGAGATGACTCATCCTTTGACTCCTGTTATGGTCACCACGTCTCCAGTTGTTCATACTAGTCCTTTTTTCCCAGAGCCCATTTATGATGTTGCGCCAAGTGAAGGTTTGGGTATTCACGACATAATGGATGGTTTCCAAGATCAGTTTGAAGAATCGCAGAAAGAGATGAAAGCCCTGCGTGGGAAAAAGCTGTTTGGAAAGAGTGTGCATGATCTCTGCCTTGTTCCCAATGTGAAAGTACCTGCTAAGTTCAAGTTGCCTGAATTCAAGAAGTATAAGGGAAATTCCGGTCCTCAGGCACATCTGGTGATGTACGTAAGGAATATGTCCACTCACACTGATGATCAACGTCTGTTGATCCATTATTTCTAAGACAGTTTGACTGGAGCTGCTTCTAAGTGGTATAAGGGCCTTGATAGCACCCATATTCGTACTTTTAATGACTTAGCTGAGGCGTTTGTGAAGCAATACAAGTATAATGTGGACATGGCTCCTGATCGAGATCAGCTGCGAGCTGTGATGCAGAAAGAGAAGGAATCCTTTAAGGAATATGCTCAGAGATGGCGTGAGGTTGCCTCCCAAGTAATTCCTCTGATGGAAGAGAAAGAGATGACTAAGATTTTCCTGAAGACTCTTGGCCCATTTTACTATGAGAAGATGATTGCAAGTGCTCCTGTAGACTTTACTGAAATGGTGGGTATGGGTGTCAGGCTTGAGGAAGTTGTGCGAGAAGGTCATCTGGTTCAAAATGATAATCCGTCTAGTGGTGCGAGGAAGTACGGTTCTTCTTTCCATAAGAAGAAGGAATCAGATGCTAATGTTGTTTCTTATTGGAGGAATAATCGATCCAGAAGTCAACCTCAACAAGTGACGTCAGTGACTCCTGTTGTGAATTTAGTGCCTGTAGCTCCTGTTAATCAACAACCAGCGAGGCGCAATACGTCTCCTCGAGTTAATTTTGATCCAATCCCCATGACATACACTGAATTGTATCCCGCTCTAATTCATAAGAAGTTGGTTCAGCCAAGGTCACCACCTCCTGTTCCAGAGAAACTCCCTTGGTGGTAAAAAGCTGATGCCACTTGCGCCTTTCATCAGAATGCTCCTGGGCATGACTTAGATAATTGTTGGCCACTAAAGAATGAAGTTCAGAGATTGGTCCGTTCTGGTATGCTTTCCTTTCGTGATATTGGTCCGAATGTGCAGAGCAATCCATTGCCAACTCATGAAGCGTCGACTTTGAATATGGTGTATGGATTTCCTGGAAAGTATAAGGTTTATCGTGTGGAGCACATCAGAGGATCATTGGTAGAGATGCATGCCACTCTGTGTGAGTATAGTCATTATGAGCATAATCATGCTGCTTGTAGGATTTGTTCAGTCAATCCTCGAGGATGTTATATTGTGAGAAGAGATTTATAAGAGATGATGGATCAAGGGCTCATTGAGATTCTGAGAGACAGAGATGAAGGTGATGTCAATGTGATTGAGCCATATTTTGAAATTTCAGAATGTGTAGAGATTGGCTATTGTGGAAAAGCTGTTGTAGAGCCTCTGGGGATATGTTTGCCTGGATCTGTACCTTATAGCTCCGACAAAGTTGTACCCTACAGATACAATGCCACCATGTTGGAAGCTGGAAAAGAAGTCGAGATTAAGCCTCTGTCTTCTGTTGAGAATATAGCAGATGTTAGTAGAGTGACTAGAAGTGGACGAGTTTTTACTCAACCACAAGCAGTTGTGGATGTCCAGAGGACTCCTACTCAAGTGCCTGTGAATATTAATGATGCGACAAAAGTGAATGATGGGTCGTCTTCGGGAAAGGAATGGATGAGATTTTGAAGCTTATCAAGATGAGTGATTATAAGATTGTGGATCAGTTGCATCGCACTCTGTATAAGATCTCTATAATGGAACTGCTGACGAGTTCTCCTGCTCATAGGGATTCTTTGATGAAGATACTTGATCAAGCCTTTGTGGATCATGATGTGACGTTGGATCAGTTTAATGGGGTAGTGAGTAATATCACTGCATGTAACAATTTGAGCTTCAATGATGAAGATTTGCCTGAGGAAGGAAGAAATCATAATTTGGCTTTGCACATCTCTGTCAGTTACAAGGAAGACTCGATGTCTAATGTGTTGATCGATACTGGCTCATCGTTGAATGTCATTCCAAAATCCACTCTTGCTAAGTTGTCTTATGGTGGCACACCAATGAGATTTAGCAATATGATTGTGAAGGCTTTTGAGGGATCGAAGAAGTCAGTGGTCGGAGAGGTTGATTTACCCATTTGTATTGGACCGTTTGTCTTCAATATTACTTTTCAAGTGATGGACATCTTTCCTGCATACAGTTGTTTATTGGGACGCCCATGGATCCACGAAGCTGGGGCAATTACTTCTACTCTTCACCTGAAGTTGAAATTTGTGAAAGAGGGAAAAATGGTTGTCGTGAATGGAGAACAAGCTTTGCTGATTAGTCATCTCTCTTCATTCCATGCTATGGAAGCTGATGAAGTGGTCATTGGCACTGCATTCCAAGCCCTGTCTGTTAATGATGAATTCAAGAAGGATGAAGCTTCCATTGCCTCTTTCAAAGATGCTTAGCTGGTGGTTCAAAATGGACATTCAGGAGTATGGGGACAAGTGGTGAGTCTGCAAGAGAACAAGAATAGAGTTGGTCTGGGATTTTCTGCCTCAGACAAGTCTGTGATGAAGCTTGAATCTGCTTTTCACCCTTATCAGGAAATATTTCATAGTGCTGGGTTCCTACATCCGACTCCTCCAGAGGTGGATGCTATTATCAAAGATGAATCAGAGCCAGAGGTGCCAAACTTTGTGACCCGTAGAAAGATGACCAAGAATTGGATCACCATTGATGTTCCTGATTGTACTCATGTTTCAAAGTAATTTGCTTTTATGTTTTTCAAAATCCTTTCATTCTGCCCAAGATGAAAGTGAAGTTGTTGGGGCTTTTTTCTGTTTGTTTCAAACATTAAAGTCATCAATAAAAGTCATTTTGTTTCTGCATATATATGCTTTTTATCTTTTTGCTTTTTCTGGAAAGTGGTAACACAAAAAACCTTTAGAATATGTTTTCATTTACCATAATCTGCACGCTTACATGTTTGCATATATCTTTCCTTTTCCTGAAATAATAATCATTTGTGCAGATTAATCAATAAAACCGTTGAAAGTAATGACCCTGCACGCTCTCCTATCTTCGAGTGTCCTGTGTATGAGGCGGAAGAAGAAAGTGATGAATGTATTCCTGATGAGATTTCCCGAGTGCTTGAGCACGAGGAAGACACCATTCAGCCATATAAAGAGTCGTTAGAAGTCATCAACTTGGGTTCTGAAGAGGATAATAAGGAAGTCAAGATTGGGGCACTGCTTGGTCAAGATGTTAAGAAGAGGATTGTAGAGCTTCTTAAAGAGTATGTTGACATTTTTGCGTGGTCCTACTAAGATATGCCTGGGTTGGACACAGATATTGTGGAGCATCGTTTGCCGTTGAAACCTGAATGTCCTCCTGTCAAGCAAAAGCTAAGAAGAAGTCATCCCGAAATGGCGGGAAAGATTAAGAATGAGGTTTTGAAGCAGATAGATGCAGGTTTCCTTGTCACTTCTGTATATCCTCAATGGATTGCCAATATTGTGCCTGTTCCAAAGAAAGACGGAAAAGTTCGCATGTGTGTTGATTATAGAGATTTGAATAAAGCCAGTCCGAAAGATGATTTTCCTCTACCTCACATTGATATGTTGGTAGATAGTACGGCAAAATTCGAGGTTTTCTCCTTCATGGACGGTTTTTCAGGATACAACCAGATTAAGATGGCACCTGAAGACATGGAAAAGACAACCTTTATTACGCCATGGGGAACATTCTGCTACAAAGTAATGCCTTTTGGGTTGAAGAATGCTGGCGCGACGTATCAAAGGGCCATGACCACTCTTTTCCATGATATGATGCACAAAGAAATTGAGGTTTATGTGGATAACATGATTGCCAAGTCTCAGTCAGAGGAAGGGCTCATGGAGGATATTTTGAAGTTGTTTCAGCATTTGAGAAAGTATCATCTCCGCTTGAATCCAAATAAATGCACTTTTGGTGTCCGTTCTGGAAAATTATTGGGTTTCATTGTCAGTCAGAAAGGAATTGAAGTAGATCCTGATAAAGTCAAAGCAATTCAGGAAATGCCAGCACCAAAGACTGAGAAACAAGTGAGAGGTTTCCTCGGACGTTTGAATTATATCTCCAGATTCATTTCCAATATGAGTGCTACCTGTGAGCCAATTTTCAAATTGTTAAAGAAAAATCAGGGATGTGTGTGGAATGAAGATTTTCATAAAGCTTTTAACAACATCAAAGAACATCTGCTTAAACCCCCTATTTTGCTTCCTCTAGTCGAGGGAAGACCTCTGATTATGTACCTTACAGTGCTTGAGAATTCAATAGGATGTGTGTTGGGTCAGCACGACGAGTCTGGTCGAAAAGAGTATGCAATATACTACCTTAGCAAAAAGTTTGCCGATTGCGAAACAAGATACTCGCTGCTTGAGAAAACTTGTTGTGCTTTAGTGTGGGCTGCTCGCCGACTGAGACAGTATATGTTGAATCACACCACCCTATTGATTTCCAAAATGGATCCAATTAAGTACATATTTGAAAAACCTGCATTAACTGGAAGGATTGCTCGCTGGCAAACGTTTCTATCTAAATATGATATTGAATACCGAGATCAAAAAGCTGTAAAAGGAAGTGTGTTAGCAGAGTACCTCGCTCACCAACCAATTGATGATCATCAATCTATCAGAATGGACTTCCTGGATGAAGATATAATGTATTTGAGAGCTCGAGATTTGGATGAGCCGTTGCCAGAAGAAGGACCAGATCCTGGATCCAAATGGGGTTTAATTTTTGATGGAGCTTCTAATGTTCATGGCCATGGTATTTGTGTCATTATTATCACTCCGCAAGGTTCACATGTTCCTTTCACTGCAAGGTATGTTTTGATTGTACAAATAATATTGCTGAATATGAAGCTTGCATCATGGGACTCGAAGAAGCCATTAATCTGAGGATTAAGATTCTTGATGTTTATGGAGATTCCACGCTTGTGATTAATCAGATAAAAGGAGAATGGGAAACTTGTCATCCCGGCTTAATCCGTTACAAAGATTACGCCAGAAGGTTGTTGACATTCTTTAACAAAGTTGAATTCCACCACATCCCTCGAGATGAGAATCAGATGGCTGATGCTTTAGCCACATTGTCCTCTATGTATAAAGTGAATTCCCATAATGAGGAACCTCGGATTACAATTAGGCGTCTTGATAGACCTGCTCATGTGTTTGCAGTTGAGGAATCAGCAGATGAGAAGCCTTGGTATTTCGATATTAAGCATTTTCTTCAGACCCAAGAGTACCCACTTGGGGCATCAAATAAGGATAAGAAAACTTTGAGGAGATTGGCTGGCAGTTTCCTCATCAATGAGGATGTTTTATACAAAAGAAATTATGACATGGTTTTGCTCAGATGCGTTGATAGACACGAAGCAGACATGTTGATGCATGAAATTCATGAAGGATCTTTTGGTACTCATGCCAATGGACATTCGATGGCTAAGAAGATGCTTAGAGCATGTTACTATTGGTTGACAATGGAATATGATTGCTACAAGTTTGTAAAGAAGTGTCACAAGTGTCAAGTGTATGCTGACAAGATTCATGTGCCTCCGACACTTCTCAATGTTATTTCCTCTCCATGGCATTTCTCTATGTGGGGTGTTGATATGATTGGCATGATTGAACCCAAGTTTTCGAATGGACATTGATTCATCCTGGTAGCAATCGATTATTTTACCAAGTGGGTAGAAGCTGCTTCATATGCTAATGTGACAAGGCAAGTGGTGGTCAGATTTATCAAGAACAACATCATCTGCCGATATGGTGTGCCAAGTAAGATCATTACTGATAACGGCTCGAATCTGAATAATAGCATGATGAGAGAACTATGTGAAAGCTTCAAGATTGAACATCACAATTCTTTGCCTTATAGGCCAAAGATGAATGGAGCTGTTAAAGCAACAAATAAGAATATTAAAAAGATTGTTCAAAAGATGGTTGTGACGTACAAGGACTGGCATGAGATGCTCCCTTTTGCTTTGCATGGGTACCGTACATCTGTTCGTACTTCAACCGGGGCAACTCCCTTTTCTTTGGTCTATGGTATGGAAGCAGTGCTACCCGTTGAGGTTGAGATTCCATCATTGAGAGTTTTAATGGAAACCAAGTTATCTGAGGCTGAATGGTGTCAGAGCAGGTTTGATCAATTGAATTTTATAGAAGAAAAGAGAATGACGGCTTTATGCTATGGTCAGCTATACTAGAAAAGAATGAAGAAAGCTTTTGATAAAAAGGTTCGACCTCGTGTATTCAGAGAAGGCGACCTCGTGCTCAAAAGGATCTTGTCTTTCACCTCCGATTCAAGGGGCAAATGGACTCCTAATTTTGAAGGACCATATGTTGTTAAGAAAGCCTTCTCTGGCGGTGTATTAATTCTTGCAACTATGGATGGAGAAGAGCTCCCACGTCTCGTGAATGCTGATGTAGTCATGAAATACTTCGCCTAAAAAATAATAAAAGAACAGCTCGCTAAGTTGAAAACCCGAAAGGGCGGCTTAGGCAAAAAGAATCGTCTCGGTGGGCTGAAAACCCGAAAGGGCGATCCAGGAAAAAATTAGAGACATAAACAGAATAAAATACCCGGTGGACTAAAAACCCGAAAGCGCGGTCCAGGCAAAAGTTAGGGATTAATGGCAAGTAACTACATCAGACAAGACTGGATCATCAGCAGTCATCTATTTATCATGAGAAGTTCAACACATTTCAACGGAAGCCTTCGCTCAGGGATTCCAAGTTGAGAGAGAGGATAGGGTCATTACATTTCAATGTACCTTTTCCACAAAATTACCACTTTCCAAACTTTGTAATCATCCATGGGGTCTTGCCATTTGCAGACTACCATTCTATTAATAAAGTTTGAGCCTTTACCCGTTATTGGCAATCTTATTTCTTTCATATCTCTTAAATGTCATTTATTGTTGATAGTAATTTTTGAAACAAAAAGAAAATTGATTTCAACAAAATCCTTTTTGAAAAATATAAAAGAAGTTTTATTTTGATTCATGAGTATATTATAAGGAATGGATATGTTGATATATTCATGTGCAAAAGAGGAAGAATGTATTTCAGTTGGTATACCTTTGGCCTGGTTCGAATATGATGTAGAACTCAGCTATTTTGTTCTCTCAGCTCCGATGTTTCCTCAGTGTTGAGTAGCATATACTCCAAAGTCATCAAAAGCTTGTTGTGGCAACTCTCTGCTTATTGTTTGTGGATGATACCTCGAGTGCTCAGATTGAGACATGCTTGATGATATTTCTTGTACTCTATCTCTTGAGTTAATCCTTGTGTTAAGTTTTAGCAGCATATGCATCATTAACATGCATCAAAAACAGTCATGCATTCACATTTGCTATCATGAAGTTTACTGTCAATCAGATTTCTCTTTCATTTAGAGTGTCTTTAGGCAGAAAATATTCACTTTTCTTGAAATACCCACTGAATTGGTTTCTATGTGGATAATATGTTTCAGTTATTATGTTCAAAATGCTTACGAACAGAAATCCAGTGAGTTACTCCCTCACTTGATCCGGTCTTATTTGGCAGCTTCTTTCCATTTGGCCATGGATTGAATTTTGGTCGCTGGATGATGTTTGTTGAGATTGTGCACTTGTGTTTGCACCCTCAATCTTTAAAAAGAAAAGTAAAGTATTATTGTATACTTATAATTTGCTCTTCACCGTCAATGGTACGTCGGTGCAGCTCACCTTCAGTGGGACGTTGGTGTATTTTATATCTTCACCGTCAATGGTACGTCGGTGTATCTCTTTTCTACCTCCATTGGAACGTTGGTAGCTCACCTTCAGTGGAACGTTGGCATATCTTGTTATATCTTCATCGTCAGTGGCACGTCGATGTATTTATATTCATACCTTCAGTGGAACGTTGGTATATTTTATCGTTAGTGGTACGACGGTATATCTTTTTCCTACCTCCAGTGGAACGTTGGTAGCTCACCTTCAGTTGAACGTTGGTGTATCTTGTTATATCTTCATCGTCAGTGGCACGTCGATGTATTTCTATTCATACCTTCAGTGGAACGTTGGTATATTTTATCATCAGTGGTACGACGGTATATCTTTTTCCTACCTCCAGTGGAACGTTGGTAGCTCACCTTCAGTGGAACGTTGGTGTATCTTGTTATATCTTCATCGTCAGTGGCACGTCGATGTATTTCTATTCATACCTTCAGTCGATGTATTTCTATTCATACCTCTCTGGTGCGAAATGTTTTCCCCAGTAAAGTTTCTTTTCCCAGCAAAGTTTCTCCAACAAAGTCTTGTTTTCCCCAGTGGAGTTCTTCTCACAAGACATTTGTTTTCCCCAGTGGAGTTTCTTGTCCTCCCCAATAGTGTCCTGTTTCATTATCATCATATGCATTCGTTAAACATTGCATTACATCTTAGGATCAAAAATTGTGTGTTTATATATTTAAGTCTCTTCAATCTCGTCAAAACGAAGATTTACAATCATCGTATCTCCGGATCGAAGAAACTTAAATAGGGGCATCTGTCATACCCCAATTTTTGACCCTAAGATCACACATCATTTGCATATCAATCATCAATCAAGAAGTTTTTGACTTAGAACTCTACTTGTGAAGTTGTGCTTAATTCATCTGCAAAGGAATCATCGAGCACCAATGTTTTTCTTGTATATGTTGTTTTACTAACCAAAATACCAAAAATATTGCCTTGTGCTTTTGTATGTTTGTGTTTTGTAGGTACCAAGTCAAAATATCCATCAGAAGGGCATTTTTCAACAATGTCACTGTGCAAATCGATTTGCATAAGGTGTAAATTGATTTACACAACTATTTCTGCACCAGATTTGCTTCTGCCATCAGTATAAATCGATTTGCATAAGACAACAATTGATTTGCATAACTGTTTTTGCTCCAGATTTTGCCTTTTTCAGCAGTGCAAATCGATTTGCACAAGATGTAAATCGATTGCACCAGTGCGAATTTGGAAAAATTAAGGCATAATTCAGCTTTTGGAAGTGTTGATATCATTTGCAAGTATGGGAAACATGACTTAGCTCTTGTATTTGATTGCCTACATCATTTGATCATAAACCCTCATGTGATTGCATCAAGACCATTGTATCTCATTTTTGGCTCCAAATCCACTTCCCAAGCCTAATTCTATTTTCCAATCCTAACTTCAAACCACAAAAATTACCAAGCCTAGATCCTATAAATTGAGGCATTCCCCTCTTCATTTTTCAAGTTTTGATAGCCAAGAAAACTCTTTCTCTTTCTCTCCTCATCTCTTCCAAACCCCTCACTCAAAGCTCTTTTTTCTTCATAAAATTAGTGAGTCACATCTTGAACCTCACTAATTTAGAGCTAAACCTCAACCTAAACACTACTTTCTTCATCAATTGTGAGAGATCAAGGCTTGTGGTTGTGTCTTCTTGAAGAAGATTCAAAGTTTGTGGAAGATTTGGTAAAATTTTAGATCCTTTCCATAATTCAAGATGTGATCCATTGTTGTTTATGTTTGATGCACCTTTGGTGCTACATTGTTGAGTTTTGCTTGCTTACTTGATACATTTTCGTGCACAATTTGATCCAAGATCACAAGGTGTTTGGTTTTATGTTTAAGCAAGTTTTCTTCTCTTGATTTGCTGTTTTTTTTGAAAAACTGTGTTGTGCAAATCGATTTGCATCTGGTGCAAATCGATTTACATAACTGAAAAACTGCGCAGATTTGAAAACAGAGTTATGCAAATCGATTTACACTCTGTGCAAATCGATTTACATCTGAGAAGAATGTGTTTTTTGCCTTTTTTGACTTGTTTTTGGTTCTAACTCTTCTTCTACTCCATTCTTTTGATATTTTCTTTGAATCACAAGTTAGAGGCCTAATTTCTCTCTAATTTCAATGCACTTAGGGCGTCGATAGGATGAAAATCCGAATCCGCAATATTAAGTGATTGAAATTATGGATGAAAGGAGCTTTTGAATGTGGTTCCATCTTTTATTTCTTTTTCTTTTGATCGATGAAAGTCTTTGATACCTTGAGAATTCTTATGGATTCTTGGTAAAGACGAGATCGCTCCCTATTTTTTCTTTTCGTGCGGTATTGCTTTCGGAGAGTGATCTACATATCGCTTCTCTCGCATGCATTAGCACATAAAGTTTTGACCGGCCTCTTTGTAGGGTGATTTCTACATAAATCACTTGGCGATCTGCTTAACATAGCGCAATATTTCGTGTCCCGATAAAAAAAGATCAAATATGGAAGATAATTGTATGCGGTTGATTTAAGACTTATGGAGGTTTATCGTGTAGTCCCTATGATAAATGTCCATTGAATTTAAATCCGAGAACATCCTTCACTCACCATCGATCTTCACTACTAACTTTGATAACATACTTGACAAGTTTCAAGATGGTTATCTTTAACATCTAACAATTGACTTTAATTTCCGCAATTTATTATACCGCTCTTTATTTTTCGCTTTATTGCTTTATTTTATTATTTCATCATGTTTATGTTTCCGCTATTTTCTTTTTGTCCATTTGGACGTTTATATTCCGTTATTTTCTCTTTGTCCATTGGGACGTATTGTTTATGTTTCCGCTATTTTCTTTTTGTCCACTTGAACCATACTTTACTTTTATGCTAAAACACTAATAAACAACAAAAATTTAAAAAACGCTTAAGGTTCTCTCTTGGACTATTGGTTATTATCCCGAGCATTTTGGAGATATGGACTTGTCGGACTTAGTACCTCTTGACCCTGTTATGATATTGTTACTCTGTTGTTATTCTGTCTGTCTGATATTGGATTGTTGTCTGTTTGTGTATGCAGGTATTTCCTTGAAAGTCCTTGATGGTTAATTCCAAGGCATTGATATAAGGATTTTACCCGAAAACAGCCGTTACTCTGCCCGATTTTCGTCAGAATATTAATGTGCTTAATGCAAAGGGGTTCTAAGATAATAAGTTCATCTGGATCCCCAAGTGGTAATGCTCCAGTTTAGTGTTAGTATTCCAAAGGATGGGAAATCTACCTTGACTCATAATGTCAAGTGTTGGCTTCTTCTTCGGTTAGACCGTTCTTTTCCTTAGCTTTTATTTTACGTATTAGGATAGCCTCTTCATCTCCTTCCCTTCTTTAATTTTCAAAATCTTCTCCCTTTTTCAAAAACCTTCTTATGTTTGTAAAACCTCTTTTAAACCTTTATCTTAAAATATCTTTTGCCCTTAGTGGCTTTTCTTCAAAAGTTTAGACACGACTAATTGTTGAAACGAGTGGCGATACCCCACGATTTTGAAATCTACAATATAAGAAAGTTAACTGATCTGGAAAAACCAAAAATGCCCTTCTTGCCCAATATTAAGCCACGTGTATAGGCTTAACAACCAGCATTGCATTTTCTTTAATTTGAAACCATCTTGCTTTTCCACATCTCCACACTCTTTCAAATTTCTACCCTATCTATGTAACCTTCTTTTCTTTCTAATCCTTTTTCCTACAACATGATTTCCATTTCAAATTTGTTGGTGATGAATCATGTTTCGATTTTTTTAAATTACATGAGGTAAATCCTTTTGCACGGATTTGATTTTTGAAACCCTTTTAATCAAAGTTGTTTAATTTCTTTATTTTGCATATGATTCTATTTTTTTTGGTGGTGTAAATCAGACATGCAGGACTTTCTTGGAAGAGTTTTGAATATTGTCAATGATGAATTTGGTATTGTAATCCTTTTCCCCAAAATTCTGATTTTTATGTTTATGTGTAATCTCCCACTTCTCTCTTCAATGCTTCTTCTTAAATTTTACATATATGTTTTACATGTTTGTTTACTGACTCCGTTTTTCTTTTTCAGAGTTTTTGGTGTTGCTTTTCTGTGTTTAGATGGTTTTCAGGGTTAGGGTTTCACTTTTTCACCTAAACTTTTAATTTTATCTTTTTTCTATAAATTTTATATTTGTTTTCATCATCTTTATAAATTTCAGATTGAATGATTTTTCAGATCTACTGATTCAACTGCAAGAAGAAATACGAAGCAACACAAGTCTATTAACTTCTTCATCTCTGTGATTCTTCATATTCTCTCATGTTGTTGGTTTTTTTTTTTTTTTTTTGAATTTTAGATTTTGATTTCAATGTTGCTGGGTTTTTTTTGCTATTGAAGGTTTGATGATGTTAACACTGTTTCATATTCTCTCATCTTTAATTTATTCTTAACTACTAGGTATATTATAATATTATAATAGTAAAAGAATATCAATCAAATGAAACAATTTTATTAACAGTTCAATAGACATGATAGAAATATATATATATATATATATATATATATATATATATATATATATATATATATATATATATATATATATATATATATATATATATATATATATATTAAGACATTATTTTTCATTTTTATATTACTCTTTTAAAAAAGTATTGACCATTTACATTTAATTTTTTTATCAAAAATAAAAGACAATTAATGATAGTTAATTGTGAACCAATTTTATTTATTTAAGCAAAATATTATGATCTTGTCAAAAAAAAAAAAAGCAAAATATTATGATTTTATTTTAAGATGGTTGAAAAAAGTGAACTTATGTTCTCTCTTCTCTACCACATTTAATTTAATTTAATTGATTCTTTGATGTTATAACCACATGGAGCTGTATTTTAAGCAAAGGAGAATTTGAAAACTTAAAATGAAATAAAATTAAATTACATGGGTACTATATCACTATTAAACTCTTGTATGTATCTAAGCTATCAATTAAAAATAAGTAAAATTTAAACACTTGAGTACATAGGTACCTGCTACTATATATTATGATATGCACTTGAGTACATAGGTACCTGCTATATATTATGATATGCACTTGAGTACATAGGTACCTGCTACTATATAGTAGATATTATGATATGCTATTGGCTCTATGACTTTGACAACACCATGCCCCTCTATCTTTTTTTGGGATGACAAATAAAACACTATTGTATATTTTATTTATCATATCAAAATAACATATATAAAAATAATTTTAAAATAATTAAAAAAAGAAAATATTAAATAATGCAATCTCTCTACGAATAATTAAAAAAAGAAAATATTAAATAATACATTCTCAAGATAATATAGATCTTTTATTGCCATTTTTGAAGCTCATAATAAAACTTAAATTAATTTAAAGATAATAAATTGAAAAAAACCACTTTAGAGAATTTTTAGGGAAGGGAACGATTTTACTTCCCATTTTCTCTCCTTTTTCTTATTCATTATTAATTGTTTTCTACTTTATTTTTTAAAATAAAAAATAACCAATTTTAAGAAAACTAGGGAGAGGTGATTCACGTTTCATGTTTTTTTCTTTTCCCAATTTTGAAATAATTAGGGAAGAGGTGGATAAAAAACAACCAATTTTGAATGTTTATGTACTAAGTTTTTTTTTTAATAAGCAATTTGGACCTAGCGGGTTTCAAACCTGAGACCTTGAGAGGAGCACACTCTCAATACCCAAGTGATTCACCGCTAGACCACACACACGCACACTATGTACTAAGTTTTTGTTCTCTCTTATACTTTTTTTTTATCAAATATCCTCTTTGATTTTTATTTTTTGTGTTTGGTTTGATTTTATTTTTTCTATTTTTATGTTTCATGTGTATTCTCATATTTATTTGCATATTGTTTTGCTTAATGATTATTTTTACTTTGATTTCATACTATTTATCAAATAAATCTTTGATTTCATACTGAAAATAAACTTCATAAAATATATTTTAAGCATTTTCATTCTATTTTCTCCAGAAGGTCTATTAAAATAAATATATATGTGTTTAGTATTGTTGTTTTATTTATGAGAGAATGATTTTACCTAGGAAGAAATGGTATGTCTTTTTCATTAAAATGAAAATTAAAAATTATTTAGCTTTTTCACCTGTCTCAGTTTATCTTTTTATATCTTTCAGGAGGAAGTGGTTCTAAAGAGATGTTGGCTTGCTCTCTACTGGATTTGAGGAAACTTGCTTCTTGAAGATTCTTAATGAAAAATTGTGTTATGGACAGAAGATAGTTTGTTTTGGGTCATTAGAAACCATCAACAGTAAAAATAGATGAGATGAGACATTACAATAACATACCCCAAATCAATGCTTGTGTATATGAATAAATGAGTGACATTTAAAATCCTAATAATAAGCAAATTAAAAATAATATATATATATATATATATATATATATATATATATATATATATATATATATATATATATATATATATATATATATATATATATATATCATACTTTTTTTAATCTTTGATTTTATTTCAATTTTATGATTATTAAAAGATCTCTTAATGACTCACACTATTCTTACTAAAAATATTTTCCTTCCACTTTGGTGATAAATAAGAAACATGATTCTCTTTCATATTTCTTAAAAAATAAACATGATTTTCTATAAAGAAAAAATGGCCTCTCAATTTTAAACAAAATTTAATAATTTATTATTTAATTAAAATAAAATAATATTTTATCCACTTAAACTACAATATCAGTATTATAGATTTTTATAGCTTCTTTACTGTTTGTTCAATCTTGGTATGTTTAATCTGGTTTTTTATTTGTAATGTTAGCACTATTTGTGTTTTTTTGTTTCAATCTATTTTGGTTTTATTCCAAAAAATATCTATGGCACACAGAACACTTTAACATTTGGTTTAAAATAAATTTTATTAATCAAAATTTATTTCAAAATCAAAAGTAATTATAGTCCCTATAGTTGTCTAGCTACTATTAATAGGTTGTCATATTTTTCTTGGAAATTGTCTCTTACCTGTCTATCAATTCTCATTCCTGCAAAATTTAAAATGATATGTCAATGTCATTTTGCAACAATCACTCTCACCAATCTCTCCACAAAAGAAATTAGAAAATCTTAAAAAGAGATGTAAAATATAAGTTAAAATTGAATAATTTTGATTACTCAGATTATTAAACATTGAATATTTATTATATGTATTACATATAACCAATCTATTATATGTATTATATATTTAATATAATCGGTTATACGTATTATATGTATTAAATTTAGATTGGAAGATTACAAAACTAATATGTTATATGTATTATATATTTAACATTGAATGAAAATTATTTATTATTTTTCTTCTTAAAATATAACTTACTCAAATTATTTAAAATAATTTTAGTTTAAATTCTTTAATTGTGAATCATGTATTATATATTTAATACTGTTATTAAATGATTCATATATTAAAATCAAATGTGGTATTCTCACCTTTTTTTTTTTAAATTCATGTTTCTTAAATTTTAATTTTTTTATCAAAATATGTGTTTGTTTTATATATTTTATTAAGTGTTTAATTTTCATGATGATAATGTGAATATTAACGGGAACATGTAGTTACTGATTAAAATACTAAATATTAACGGGAATATGAAGTTACTTATTATAATATTGAACATTAACGGGAACATGAAATTACTGATCACAATATTGAATATTAACGGGAACCTGAAGTTACTGATTAAAATATTTTTTATTAACGGGGACATGAAGTTATTGATCACAATATTGAATATTAACGAGAACATGAAGTTACTGATTAAAATATTGAATATTAATAGGAACATGAAGTTACTGATCACAATATTGAATATTAACGGGAACCTGAAGTTACTAATTAAAATATTTTTTATAACAAGAACATGAAGTTACTTATCACAATATTGAATGTTAACGGGAACATTAAGTTACTTATTATAATATTGAATATTAACGGGAACATGAAGCTACTGATCAAATATTGAATATTAACGGGAACCTGAAGTTACTGATTAAAATATTTTTTATTAACGGGCACATGAAGTTACTTATCACAATATTGAATATTAACAGGAACATGAAGTTCTTGATTATAATATTGAACATTAACGGGAACATGAAGTTACTGATCAAATATCGAATATTAACGGGAACTTGAAGTTACTGATTAAAATATTTTTTATTAACGGACACATGAAGTTACTAATCACAATATTGAATATTAACGAAAACAAGAAGTTACTGGTTAAAATATTGAATATTAACTAGAACATGAAGTTACTGATCACAATATTGAATATTAACGGGAACCTAAAGTTACTGATTAGAATATTAAATATTAAGGGAACATGAAGTTACTAATCAAAATATGAATATTAACGGGAACATGAAGTTACTGATCACAATATTGAATATTAACGGGAACCTGAAGTTAATGATTAAAATATTGAATATAAATGGGAACATGATATGAACATGAAGTTACTGATCAAAATATAGAATATTAACGGGAACATGTTATTGATCAAAATATTTTAGAATTAATAGGAATGAAGTTACTGAGCAAAATATTAATATTAACGGGAACACGAAGTTACTGATCAAAATATTGATTATTAACGGGAACATGAAGTTACAAAAGGCTGTTTAGACACAATTTAATTTTCGTGATTTCAATTTTGTTCCTTTTTTTTAGACACAATTTAATGTTAATTGTTCTTATTTTTTTCCACAAAATATTAATTACTTTTAATATAATTTTTTTTATTAAAAAATATACATCTGAAACAAATGCGCGTCCCGTACCCGAACCCGTGCGAACGCACGGGTTTGTTACTAGTTGATTGATATAATGAGATCTTTTCCGCGTGAGAGAGCTAGTGGCATACTCGTTGATTTCTATCCGAGTTGGGGCCCTTCTTTCATTTGCGATGCAAAGAACTCATTTGTTCTCATGCTCAAGATCAATGGCTGAGTATTTCTCTCCGACGATAAAGTGTTTATTCGTTTTTTTAAACGTTTTCCCTTTAAGCAGAACTACATTAGCTCTGACTTCTCCATTGCACCGAGGAGGTATGTAGGCACAAGGCTTAATGCTTTGCCGAGCTTATTTTAAAAATAAAACAAACCCTTTTTTAGCACACACGACACACATTTTCAAAAAGGTTCCTGTGGAGTACCACAGATATGAGGGGTGCTTAAAACCTTCCCCTTGTATAATCAACACCCGTACCTAAGATCTCTTCTTTTTTTGTTTAAAAACAAACTTTGGGTTTTCTTCGTTCTTTTCCCTTTTCCTTTGGAAACAATAAAGCGCGGTGGCGACTTTCACTGAAATATTGAGTCAAGTCAATCCTATGGCTTCGATCTCAGATTTTCCCTGCTACACATTGGGATTGAGGAAGAAAAACACCGGTTACATTTTTTATGCATTGGCCAATTGTTCAATCTTCACTAAGTCTACCACATGATCAAGTGTCTAACTTTAAGGCTGAAATAAGAGATGTTCCAAGGTTATTTTCAAGTTACCTCCAACAACAAAAAATTTCATTGGCCCCCAATCTATCATATGGTATCAAGACCCAGGTATTCGGTGCATTGTTCATTAAGATATGACCCTCCAAAAATAGGCAAATGGACACGGGCTCCATTTTGATCAAACATCACAATTTATGTCATGAAAGTATCTAAACAAGTATTATATAACATGTATTAAAATGAGAAAGTAACTAAACAATCATTAGGCAAATATGTAAACACCTAACAAGTATTAGGAAAACTTGTATCAAGATGAGAAAGTACCTAAACAAGCATTAGGCAAACATGTATCAAGATGAGAAAGTACCTAAACAAGCAATAGGCAAATATGTAAACACCTAAAAAGTATTAGGCAATTATGTGTAAAGACATACAATAGAGGATCTAAACAAGTATTAGATAACATGTATCTTGACATACAATAAAGGATCTAAAGAAGTATTAGACAAACATGTAAGCATCTAAGCAAGTATTATACAAACATGAAGTTGTATCAAGACATACAAGTATTCAAAGGAAATCAAACATCTCCAAATTGTGAACCTAAACATGCATTAGGTTTTGGTTTATCCTATTAAAGGTGAGCAAGTTAGAGGGTAAGGCATCAAGACAAAGCATCATGAAACATTGTCATTCATAAGTAAAAGAAGAGCAAAATCCATTTAAACATATAGTTCAAAGTGTTATGCAAACATGCAAAGCCTAAGGTTAATGACATATGCATCATGGTAAGGTATCAAACTTTATATCAAAAGAAAACATGAAATATTGTGCATAAGGTTTAACCAAAATATTTCAACAAGTGATGTAAACAAACAAGCATCCAATCATTTACATGCTATTAAGATTAACATAAATGGAAGTCTCAAAACATGAGAGGAATATGTCAAGAAGTAAACTTCTAAGCATCATTTCAAGTCCTTAAAGGTCATGCTTCCAAGTGTTAGACATTGGGACTTCAAGTCCTAAATAATCAAGCATAATGAATACACAATTAAGAAAGTATTCAATCATCATTATGTGGACAATATTTACTACACCAAGAGGTGTTTCAAAGCATGAGATGAAAGTAATTAGTGTGAGTGATCTACTCCCTTAGGTGGTTTTTGAGTGATAGCAAATATGCGTGATAAAGACATCCATGAATGTTATCTCCATTGGTCTCTAAGATTGCATCATGTTTTGTCATATGAGTTCATGCTTCAAATTGTTTTTTAGTGTAAAATCTCATAATACTGAAGGATGAGTCGACACAAAACATCATGTGTCAACTCATAATTCGTTTGAAACCATGGAAGCATTTTTCACTTCAGTATGAGTCGACGCGTAACCACTTGTATCGACACATGTGCTAAAATTTCTAAGCATGTATCAATACAAAGAATCTTGCATCGACACATGCTGTTTACATGTCTCTAGAAAACAGTTCTTAAACTACATGTATTGACACATATGTGCTTGCATCGACACATGCTTCTTCTATTTCTGAAAAATCAATTTGGATACAATATGAGTCGACTCATGATCAGCTTGCATCGATACATACTATTCTAATTTGTCTGGAAAACATTTTTGAAACTGTAGGCATCGACACATAACATCTTGCATCGATACATGTTATTGCAAGCTTTCTCGAAAACAATTTTGATATAGTATGTATCGACACATACAAAAACAATATTTCTGGATTATGTTTCCACAACAGTATGTATCAACCTGAAACACATTGCATCAAGACATACATGTATTTTCACACACATGTGTCGACTTATACGTGTTATGCATCAACTCATAATTCAGTAATTCTTCAGATATTTTTTTCCTGCCATATAAAAACAAAGTCTTAGTCATTCATAACATAAGACACACAAATACGTTTTGAGAGCATAACTTTTGTGAGTCAATTGAAATCTGAAAGATACTTCATCTTCATCCTATTCTCAATCATTTCTTGTCAATCACAATGAAACATAATTATCTTTGTGAATTGAATCAAGAGATCTGTTGAGATAACGTTCAGCTGCAAGATTGGTGAATCTCGGCTGGGTTGAAGAGTATTGAAGAGGTTTCAAGGAAAAATCTGAGGGTTTTTCATCAAGAACATGTTGGTTCCTGGAGGTTCAATAATCAAGATCAGACGAGTCAGATTCAGCTGTAGCGAAAGGTTTGGAAATCAGAGTGATTTTGCAAACAAGTAGTGGAGTGGAGGATTGGTCGCGATTCTTGCATTCAAAGACTTGATTGGCTCAGATCAAGGGAATGTTAATACAAGAAGAAGAAGGAAATATGTGTGATTCAGTTCTTGGATTGTAATTGTAACCTTTTAAATATTTTGCAGCTTATTGGAAATAAAGACTCCATTTTGTTAAGAGGAGGTGATCTATTCACCCTCCCTCTTGATCACTTGCCATACCGTCTAACACTTACATGGGGCAGTAGCAAGACAAAGTGTATCAATCCAATCACGGCTCATGAACGAGAATGGTTTTTGAAGAAAAAACAATGATCAGTTACTTGGTCAAAACATTGAACATGCATCAAAAATCAATACACAACTTGATTCATTTATAGCATGGTGAAACATGGATCAAGACATCCAAGGATTATAATATCAAATCAAGATATAAACTCAATTTATGTGCCTAGAAACTTCATCACAATCATGGCATTAATACATGTCAAAACAATAGCATCTAGCTATAGAGAAGTTCAATCTTTGATCAAGTAACAAAGCTCAAAAGAATCATCTAACAAGAACTCAAGTTCAATCATGTTTGTGACCCTAATTAACAATTGAGGTGTTACCGTTAAAGTGTCTTAACATGCCTGAGATTGGTCACAAAATATGCAAGCAAAGTCTCATACAAAGTCAACTAGTACTGATCATGACAAACTGTACAATCACAATTGGTACCACCAAAGTATTTACTTGAAAGCATGGTGAGAACTGATCAAGATATCAATATTTTAGTTCATCTAAACACCACAAAGGCTCAATTTATATGTAATGAAGAGATCCTATAAGTATTGCATAAATTCATTCCAAGATGTGGCACAAACAAGCAACACACATCATCAAACAAGCAATGAATTGTGGATAAAAAATTTATATGTAATGAAGAGATCCTATAAGTATTGCATAAATTCATTACATAGAGATGAATAATGTCTCACCTTTGGGGAAGAGATGAAATTTGAGTGTATTGTACAAGGCCCAAGATTGAGGCTTTACAAAGAGTTGAAATCTGACTCTATTAAGGATTACCCCACTGGGATTTATTTGACTGGGAAATTTTATTTGTTCTGTACTAAGCCTAGAATTGAGATTGACTTTGGAAGGATTTTATTTTTGTGTTACACAAAGCCTGAGATTGAGTCTGACTTATCTGAGGATGAATTGATTGTTTGAGAATTTCCATGTCTCTTATTCTTGGGAGACTGACTCAGTGTTGGAGATTAGGAGAGAATCCTAAGTACTTGAATGATTGTGATTGTATGATTTGAAGATTTGAGTTCTCAGAGGGATTGATTGGCTAAAGGTGACTAAGACCTATCCTATGCTTTTAGTAAGCCTGAGGGTCCTTGTAAATAAAAGCTCAGTAGGAAGGTGGGGAAACTTTTAAGAAGCCTGTGGGTTCTTGCATTCTGAGCCCAAGAGGAGGCTAATCGAGGGTCCTTGTTTTAGCACAAGAGAAAGCTATGTGGGTTTTCCTGATTTGGATCTAAGCAAAAGGGTAAGAGGTTTCACCGGGAAATAATCCTCTTCAGGTGGATATTCCCTATTGATTTATCTAAGGGGTTTAAGAGGTTTCATCGAGAATAATTCCTCTTTTGGGGATGAAAGTACTATGTTTGTCTAAATAAGAGAGGCTTCACTGGGAAGTAATCCTCATCCTGGTCATACTCCTAATATATATAGTTTATATTTGAAAGGTGTATAACAAGTATAACAGGTATATAATGATTATAACAAGATATAACAGGTATGATAGGTATATCAGGTATATGATGATTATAACAAGTATACAGTAAACTTAGGTGAACAATAATTTAAATATGAATGAGTGAAAAGAAATGGGTTTTGATATTTTATTTTTGAATACTTTTGTGAGTGAAGGAAGAAAATATGTTGGGACTTATAACTCAGGGAGTGACCCAAATGATATTTATAAGCAGATGTTGGGACTTACAACTCAAGGAGAAGCCCATGATTATTGAAAGAATTTTATTTACAAAAAAGGGGGTTGGGACTTACACTCTAATAGGGGCCCATTGATTTAAAGAAAGATGTTAGGACATACAACTCAAGTAGAATCCCAAAAGGTATTTTAAAAGAAAAGGTGTTGGGTCTTACATTTTAATAGAGGCTCAGGTGATTTTTAGTTATGAAAACAAAAAGGGTTGGGACTTACAACTCAAGGAGAGACCCAAAAGGTATTTGAAAATAAAAGGTGTTGGGTCTTACACTCTGATAGAGGCCCGTTGATTTTTATTTATGAAAACAAAAAAGGGTTTGGACTTACAACTCAAGGAGAGGCCCATTGAATTTATTTATGAAAACAGATGAAAAATGTTTAAAAGCATATGAGGCTTACAGCTCAGGGAGATGCCCAAAGATTTATTTACAGAAGATGAGGTTGGGACTTACACTCTAATAGAAGCCCAAAAATTTATTTACAAAAGATGGGGCTTACAGCTCAAAGAGATGCCCATTGAATTTTAAATATGTTGTTTGACTAAAGCAAACCCTAATCATCTGATTAGTCTAGAGTCTTAAAACCAAGTTATTAAACAGATAAGTCAAGACAACATGTTATGTACATTAATCAAGACTCAAAAGATGGTGTTTTGTTCACATGAATATTTGAAATTTATTAGGTTAAGAAAATCAAAAGTAAAAAATCATTTTTTAAAGTATTAAAATACTAAAAAGATATTACTTTAAACCTAATAAAAATATATCAAATAAAATATTATTTTTGTGATTTTTTTGTTTGTATATTCATGAGATGTGTGACAAATGAAGAGTGTGCAAAAAATCATTTGAAAAAAAATTAATTTTGCTCTGTTAATTAATTGAGTGAAACTGTAAAAGAAAATGAAGGAAATTAGTTCTAAAAAAATAGGTTTGGCCCTCAAAAGAGTTGAACCCACGCCCTCATGGTCACCACTCAAAAATATTACCACTAGGTCAACGCGCCAGTCTTGTTAAACAAATGAATTCTATTAAATATATTTTAAAACACGTGCTATGTGTGTTTTAAAAAATAAAAAATGGACAAAAGGTCTGAGGGGGGATCGAACCCCAGACCTTAGACAAGAAAGGAGTTTGGACGTGCACTTTGGCCACTAGGGAAGACGATGATTTCAAGTTTAATAACGCAAACCATTCAAAATATATTAAAACATGTTTTAAGTTTCAAAAATGGCGCCACCACCATGTTCATCTTCAACCTCAAGCTTTCCGAATTTTGAATTTCTAACTTCTTTGTTTCTCAACCAAATGAGGTGATCCAAACATGGATTTTGATTGTTTTAAAACAAGGAATCTAATGGTGATCTTTAATTTCATTTATTTTAAGTGTAATTCAAAATTTATCATATGAACTATCAAGAGCCCTAAAACGAAAATTCAACATGAAACTCTGGTATTGCTCAATTGATTGAGGGTTAATGATCTATATACATGCGGAAAGATGATGGAAACTTGTTTGAACAGTTATGGTGCATGAATCATAGAGTTCAGAAAAGGGATACTAACCTTCAAAGTTGAAAATCGATCTCTTGATGTGGATGTTCCAGTTGCAAGATGACGATCTGGGAAGCTCCTATGGTGATATTAGAAGGTGTTTGAATGCTCAATTTGGATTGAAACCTCCTGGATTCCTCTGCTCAATCCCAATTGCATAAGATCCAAGTTGAATGTGAAGATGATGATTCTAATGTTACAGAGCTGCAAAGAGGACTTGGATCACTTCTACATGTTGTATGTGAAGTGTTTGGATGCCTGGTTTGGAAGAAAAAGTTGTGGTTTGAAGAATTTACTTCTTCAAATCATGAAGTTTTTGAAAATTTGAGAAAAGAGAGAATTTTGAGAAAACAAGTATTGAATTTGTTTTGGTATGATTTTGAATGATGGAGAGCTCTCTATTTGTAGGCAAAGCTCATGAGATATTCTTGAAAGCAACTGAATTTGGAGATTGAATAACTTAGTGAGTAAGTTAAGAAGAATATTCCATTTTTGCAATGATGAGTTTTTGGCTTAGTTAGGATTCAATTATATAACTTATCATCCTTCTAATTGCAAGTTGAATTTTGATTGAATGAGTCATAGTTTTTGCATTTGGAGGTTTTTGTTGATGATTCACCATTTTCACAAAAATCTTCATTTTGTAATGATTATTTTTCACATGCAAGTGAACTATTCATGTACTTGGTATTTCTTTGAAATGATTCAAAAATATCCACTTGATCTTAGTTAATGACAATGCATAAACATCTGCTAAATTGAAGAAGAACTTGTGAAAAATTGGTGAAGTGCAAAATTAGTTATGCTTGAAACTAGTTTTATGAAGCTTTATTAAAAAATTCATAACTTCTTGTTCAAGTAAAATCAAAGAGTGTTCTAGAAATTTTTTGGAAAGCTTGGATGATGTACTTCAACTTTTACTTTCATGGTTGGGATTGATTCAACTTGGATAATCATGAAAAGTGGACTTGAAGTTGGTAAGAAATTAGGTTAAAAATGACTTAGAAATTTTTTCTAAGTGTTAGAAGAATTTTCATGAGCTCATAACTTAAAAACCATTCACTTTTTGAGAAATTTTTCACCATGACAAAGTTGTAGGTCTTGATTTTTTTAATCAAAATGAGCTTTGGAACAAAAATATTTGGCCAAGGGATGAAGAAGTTATGACCTTTCAGAGTTTGAGTGAAAAACATGTATATTTCCATTATAAAGTCAAAACCCTAATTGTTGACTTTTTTATCCTTGATTGATTTTCTTGATAAAATGGCTTTAATAATCTTATATTCATGATTTTGATCCTTAAAAGTACATGGTTGACCAAATTCCTTAAAAGTCAAAGGTGATCCTGAACAGTTGACTTTTTCCCATATGAGCTGCAATCTTGTAAGTACCAATTGAATCAGACTCTTCCAACCAAATGAATGATGTGATTGGATTTTAATGAGGTATTAGAGGTTATTGAATCATAATTTGAGCCATGGAATCATACTTTGTCTAAAAGTCAACTTCCTAGAGGAATTTGGTCAAAACCCTAATTGTGGACCAGATGAAATTTAAAGTTTGTTGATCTTGAATTGAAGCACACCTGGGCTTAGATATTGATGAGGGGAATCATATGAGAATATGATAATGCCTGAGCTTTTTGCATCATGTTTTTTAAGTTTGAAATCCTTCTCAGATGAAAGTTTTAACTATAGACCCTGATGAATCAAAAACCCTAATTTGGTGTTCTTTATGGACTTGAGGCTTGATGCCTTAAGACTTGAATTCATGTGTGGATGAATGAGACATCTTGATCTTTGTGATATATTAAGGATCATTTAAGTCATTGATTGATCCTTTGCCGAAATATCTTGAGGCCTGAAACCCTAATTTGAAGACTTGATGAACAAGCAACTGTTATGGGTATCTGCTTTGAGCTGATGATGTATATAAGATGATATATGATGTGAAATCTTATGGGGGGTAAAAATTTGGGTATGAAATTTACCTTTCTTTTCTGAAACTTTTTTTGATTATGTACAAAATTTTGTCATCAAAATACATAGTTTTGTCATCATCAAAAAGGGCGAGATTGTTAGAACAAGATTTTGTTCTACAATATATCTTTGAGTTTTGATGATAACAATGAGTATGTTTGTATGAAAAATTTTGGTACTCTAATGTTTGTTACTTTGAGCTTTTAACAAATAGGCTCAAAATCTAATGAAAGGCGTGTCTAACACAACAGAAGATACCAAGTTCTGCTTCTGCGCTACACAAGTTCTGATGAACAGTAGTAAAATGCTTCAGAAGGTTTTGAAGTTGTGACTCTGATATGAATTCTGAAGAAACCAATCTAAATACCATGTGTTGAAGACTCTGAAGATGCAATTTCTGAAGACTCTAAAGACATGAAGCTCTGAAGATTTATGTTTCTAAATACAAAGGGTACTGAAGACCAAGTGTTGAAGACTTTGAAGATGTAGTTCTGAAGACTCTGAAGACTTGAAGTTCTGAAGACCTAAGGATTATTTTCTTTCTTCTAACTCATGTTGTCAGCATCTGAAGTTCAAGAAGAATAAAAGATAACGATACATAGTACACAATACGTGGTACAAAATGAATGTTTCGCTCCACTACCATGAAAAGGACGCACGCGTTGTACGATCTTGTCCCCCACTACGTTCAAGCCGTCAAATTTTTGGAGTTTCCAGATTTTCCCTCCAACGGATATATTATTATATTGGCTATATATATGGCTTGAAGACTAAAAGAGAAAGCTTCTAATTCACGTTGATACACACACACCTAAAAGATTGTTCATAGCTTCTCATTTTGTCTGTAATCTGTAATTTAATGTTTACATCCAGCTTATGGAAAAGCATATTATTGTAAACAAACCTTTATTCAAACTGTTGTTTGTTTGATCCTCAAGAGACCAGTTGGTCAGAATTTATTGAGAAGTTTAGGACTTGTGCGTCTTAAAGGTTGTATTGTGTTAGTCATCGGCAGTTATCCCATGCAATTGTAATCAATTTGGTTATAGTGGATTAAGATCTTGTTGATAAGGCAAAATCACCTTAGCGGGTGGACTAGATTAGCTTGATAATTTTCAAGTGAATTAATATAAACATACCTGGCTCTTTCCTTCTTGTGATCTATTGTTATTATCAAGAGTGAAGTATTTGTTATTTTAAAGAGGGGATTTGTTTTGTTGCAAAAGCTTTGTGTTTTAAAAACCCTATTCAACCCCCCCCCCTTTTCTAGTGTTTTTCAGACCTTCATAATCTACCATTCTTTTCACCGAATCTCACTTTACCCTTATGTAACTTAGCATGAACACAAACCCTAAAAACTGAAAAAGTCAAGCAATCATGGCATTTTGATATGCAAACATAGCCTAAAGGTTGTAGGACTTCCGATGTTATTCCCAACATGCCCTAACATTCAAATGAGCTAAGATGATGCAAGAAAAATAGAGGGTCTGAAGAGACCTAACAGAGTATGTTTATTGTGTAGCAACCTGCCCTAAAACTAAAGGCTTAGAGTCGCCACCTATTCTGAAGGGCGAATAGGAAACCCTACGCGGTTAAGAGATTCGGGGTAAGTTATTATAATTAGGTCGAGGGAAGGTGTTAGGCACCCTCAACCCTTTCCTATGGCTTTGAATCTAAGGTAACAGTTTTATGGCTAAGTTTATTAAGGTTTAATAGCAAAAGAAGTGAATAGGGGAAACGTGAGATTTTGGGGAAGGGGACTCGCCTTGGTTATCCAAGTGCCTACGTATCTCCTTAGGGAGAATCAGAGTCAACGTAGTTCGGGCACAGGGTTGTACGCCTTAGAATTAGAATTTTGTGGTTTGAAATTGTTTAGAGGCTTTTTCAGTGGCCTTGTCGTAGTTTTGAATTGGATTTGAAGATGAAAAAGTTTTGAGGTTTGGCGTACAACCCTGATTTGATATGGCACCGTTAGATGAGATGACCAATAGATTTAGTCAGTATAGCTAACGGATTAGGGAGCATTGTTGGTTACTCAGATCGATAGATTCGATCGTCGCGGGCAGCAAATTAAATGTGTTTTAAATTTTATGTATTTTTTATCTCTCGTCTAATGCGACTAATAGATTTAGTCGGGTCGAGAAGAGAATTGATTGGGGATTAATGTCTTGCCAAAAGTGCAATGGGATTGGGTAAACCCTAATGCATTGGTAGGGTTTTTGTGATTTTTTAATATTAATTGAAAATTAATTAAATAATTAAGTCGAATAATCGGGATAATCGGGAAAAGCCTAATATCAATCATTGGCCTAATCCTAATGTTATTATCCTAATTAAATAAGTTAATTAAATCTAATATAACATAAATTAATTAAATCTAATAGAATTAATTAACATTTCATTTTTATAATAAAATGTGTAGAGAAAACCTGGTAGTAATCCAGTGTGATGACCCTTTGAAGGTCTATCGTATGCCCTCAAGCCTGTGTGCGTTGGATCTGAAACTTTACTTATCCAACGGTGAAGCGTGGCGGATGCATCCTAGGCTCACATAAACTCGCTGTATACGATTTGCGTGTGAACATAAGCATAAGAGAGAAAAGAAAAAATCACCACAATTGCAAGAGGCAGGGATCGAACCCCTGCCCTTGCACTCACGCCTTTTGCCACTGCGCCATGACTCTTTGGCTGTTAATTTCCTCCTCGCTAATCAAAATAAACAAACAAAGATAAAAAAATTGAAAGAATTCGCGCGCCCCAGTAATCTTCATCTTCCTCGCGTCGTAGCTTGCGATTGAACACACCTTCCAGATTCGACCTGCCTGAAACATGATTAATAAATGAAAAACAACACCATGGCTCGACTTAAATCTTCATTCCGAATACGATGGTACCCCTCACGTTCTCCAATTCTGCCTATTTTAGAAAATCCCAATTCAAAGCTTGGAACCCTAACAATGGTGGATTCCAATACCTGCACCCGAACTCAAATCAAACTATCCAGATAGTATCGTGACATCAATACAAACACAAATATATAATCATATGCTATTTATAATGCTTATATGGTGGTAATCGAAATTAAGAAAAAATGCTTAAAACCGTGAGTTCTTGAATCATGATTTTGTACGCCTTGATCATAAATGATGATTTAGATAGCTTCAAGAAGCACCATGGAATTGATTGGAATGATTAAAATGCCTTGAAACAAACTCTAACTACCAAAACGAATTTGACTTTTCTTCACTTTTTGGAACTCGATTCAAGTTTTGGAGGCCAGAAAACCACCTCCCTCGGGTCTGCAATTGTTGTTCAGTTATATATGATTCCATTAGGTTAACAATTAGTCATTGAATCTTTTAAAAATCCATGATTGGAATATTGATTGCAATCACTATAGAAACCTTCCAAAATTAGCTCTCATTCCCCCTTCATGCTTTTACACGGTCTGCTAGTTATCCATATGTCATCTTGGGCTTTCAATATGATAGAGATCCAAGTCTTTAAGCCATGCACCATTCTTTTGTATTTTAGTTTTTTTATTTAAGATTTAATTGAATAGAAATTCAACTAAATATAAATAAAAGTCACAAAAATATGAAAATAGGTTTAGAATTATCCTCCCAATCTTTGTAAATTGTAAAGGTTGAAATATGGTTGGAAGAGATTTTTAGACTCCATCAAAACCTTATATGTTTGCATCCAATATCACCAATTACATTCCCATATTTCATTTAACTTTTAAGAATAATATTTGATTCGATTTGCACTAATCTTTGATGAGATATTGAAATAAGTTTAGAATAATATATTGACCTTTGGTTATTTTTAAGTATTTTATTTAATTTAAATTGAATTTAGGTGATTAAATTCAAAATAAAAAATAAATAATATACTCTCAAAAATAAGTTAAATGACTTATGGGCCACGGATGATTCATGGATCAAGTTGGAGATCAAAGATTTAAGCCCATTTGGTTAAAAAACTCGAAATGCTCCATTCTTGCCTTTTATGTATTTCACCAAGATCGACCAACTTCTGAACCTCGTATCCCCTTCAATTTTTTCATATGAACATGTTCTAGGATTTTTTTTTGGAAGACCTATAATCTCTTGTACCCTTCAGATAAAATAAGATGGGCAAATTTTGGGGTATGACAGCTGCCCCTGTTCAATCTTCTTAAACCTGGAGAATCAGATAGGCACGTCTGCCTATCGTGATCTAAAGGTAGAAGATGATTGGACACTGAAATGCCCTGAAATTTGCATTTGTCAGGAAGAATTTCCGCGGGAGATGGGCTTGAAGATGCCACCCAAGATAGATACCATTTTTCAGAATGTGCAGCCAATGCTTTTCGGGAGGAACCGGGTGCTTTGATTGTAGCATAGCCTAAAAAGGCAACCTGAATTTTATGCAATGTTATGATGCATGTGATGTATGATGCAGTGAGCTTTCTCAAAATAAATGAGAGCAATGTATGTATATGCACTATGTATGAATGAGGTATGTTAGTTGAATGATGCATGATTGTTAGTTATGTTAATTGAAGTATGTCAGTGATTCTGAAAAGAAAGATAAAACCTTTGTGTGTTATTGCTGATGTTTCGGAGAATATCACTGCCGAGGGACTAACGCGATAAACCCATTTGAGAAACCTTTTGAAAATCCTGTTGTAAAACCCTTTGTGAACCCCTTTGCTCGAGTGTGAGAGAAAAGAATCGTCCTGCTAAAGCCTGAGTCTTACATAGCGAGGACTTGTAAGAGGGATCACTTGTTATGATTCTAACAAGCTCACCTGCACCAAAATGGGAATCGTTTGCTATAATTCTAGAAACATTACCCGCACCAAGATAGGGATCGTTTGGTATGGGTATAGCAAGCTCATCTGCACCATTAGGATTATTTGCTAGGGTTATAGCAAATTCACCCGCACCATTAGGATCATTGCTAGGGTTATATCAAACTCACTTGTACCATTAGGATAATTTGCTAGGGTTATAGCAAGCTCACCTGCACCAATAGGATCATTTGCGAGGGTTATCGCAAACTCACCTGCACCAATAGGATCATTTGCTATGGTTATAGGAAACTCACCTGCACCATTAGGATTATTTGCTAGGGTTATAGCAAGCTCACCTGCACCATTAGGATTATTTGCTAGGGTTATAGCAAGCTCACCTGCACCAATAGGATCATTTGCGAGGGTTATCGCAAACTCACCTGCACCAATAGGATCATTTGTTAGGGTTATAGCAAACTCACCTGCACCATTAGGATTATTTGCTAGGGTTATAGAAAACTCACCTGCACCATTAGGATTATTTGCTAGGGTTATAGCAAACTCACCTACACCCTTAGGATTATTTGCTAGGGTTATAGCAAACTCACCTGCACCATTAGGATTATTTGCTAGAGCTATAGCAAACTCACCTGCACCAATAGGATCCTTTGCTAGGGTTATAGCAAACTCACCTGTATAAATTTCTTGACATCCGCAGACTGTTAGAAATATGAGAACCCAATAACCTGGTGTTGCGTATTGTACGCACAAAGTTAAATAGTATGATTGTATATGAATGTGTATGACCCATGTGTATGCGTATGCATAATCCCTTCGTATGTGTAAATGAATAGTGTTTTGGTAGCATGACGCTTGCATGCGTATGCATGCTTATTGCAGATGTATGACGCCTGTCTGTCGAGTGTGAATGTTGTATGTATGTATGTATGCTGATGCTGACGTCAATCTCAAGATTTTATCTCCTTATTGAATCTGTCTAATCCATGCTTGCACCTACGCCATGACTATGCTTATGCTCATGTAACGAATGGAACGAAATAATGTCTTCTATAAGACTACCTGAAAAGGTTTCCGGGATGGATACGAACATTTGTCTTAAAGAAGACTACCTGGAAAGGCTGGAGGATGTCTGAAGAAGACTACCTAAAAAAAGGGTCTTAGCAAGGATAGAAATTTTTCTTAAAGAAGACCACTTGGAGAGGCTGAAAGATGTCTTAGAAAAGACTACCTACAAAGGCTGAAAGATGTCTTAAAAAAGGCTACCTAAAAAGGTTCTTGGAAAGAGATTGTCTTAAAGAAGACTGCCTAAAAAGGTCTTTGGAAATGGCGATGATTGTCTTAGAGAATATTACCTAGAGAGGTTCTTAGAAAAGGAATGTCTTATGAGACTACCTAGAAAGATTCTTTAGAATGTCTTAACGAAGACTACCTGAAGAGGTTCCTGAAAAGGATTGTAAGGTTTGTCTTAAAGAAGACTGTTTGAAAAGGTTCCCAGAAGGGATCGTAAGGCTTGTCTTAAAGAAGACTACCTGAAAAGGTTCCTAGAAAGGATCGTGAGATTTGTCTTAAAGAGGACTACCTAAAAAGGTATAGTGTGATGTATCAACCAATGTGTGACTTATGTATATTTGCATGATGCTCCAATAATAGGTTGTTGACAACCAAAGCATATATAGCTTGCTGAAGTTGTAAGTTTGTTTGAGAGGGTGTGATGCTAGCGCGATTCCCCAATACCTGTTTTTGAAGATCGTAGTCACGAGAAAGATTTTCTCGATGTTGTAAAGTGTGAGGATGCCTTTTCCTTTTGCTCCGCGCCTTGCTATAATTTGACCCTTTGAGTTACTCCACACCTTTTAATTATTTTCGAAGTTCTCCACGTCTTTAACTTTTTGAGGTTCTCCACACCTTTAACCTTTGGAGATTCTCCACACCTTTAACCTCTCGAGGTTTTCCACACCTTTAACCTTTCGGGGTTCTCCACACCTTTAACCTTTGAATTATTCACCTAACGTAATTCTCCACACCTTCACCTTTCTTTGGAATTCTCCACACCTTTCGAGATTCTTCACACCTTTAACCTTTTGAGGTTCTCCGTGCCTTTAACCTTTTGCGGTTCTCCACACCTTTAACCCTTGGAGATTCTCCACACCTTAACCTTTGAATTGTTCACCTTATGGATTTGATATCCAATGCCTCAGTGTTTAGTGGGGAAGAGGTGCCTATGATCTCCAAGACATGAAGGAAGTGCCCCGAGAAATAACCTTGTCATATGCTTCGACGTTTAGATTGAAAGGTGTGCCCCTGGTTTCGAGGATATGGAGGGCTATCCATAGTGTTCTATCCTTTGAATTCGAATTCTTCCCGTGTTTGACATGCCCCTGCTTGCTGTTGCTTCGATATGTGCCCCAAGTCTATTGAATCTTAGGGAGAACGCCCCCAGTTAATAGGATTTTTGCTTGTATGCCCCTGTAACCCTTGAAATTTTGCCCCTGTTTAAGAGAACCCCCTAGATGTGGTTCCCCCCATTCCAGAGTCTTTATCAGAAATGATTGCCTCTGATTAACCTATTTCGAGATCTCCTTGATGCTAAGTGTATATTCATAGATGACGTTGCACCCTTCGAGAAGTAACTCCAGTGCAATGTGTATGCAAGTTTTGGAATCGAAGTCCGTTATGAATTAGGACTGGATGGTTAGAAATGGATGCTTGAAGAAGCGTAGTGATTAGAAATAGTTTTTAACAAACTTAGGAGTCAGTATAACAAATCCTGCGTAATATGCTTTCGTAGTTAACCTTGCCTCAATTAGGACTTTTGAATGTTGTAACTTGGCCTGGTTCATGTTTTAAGAAACAATGGATATAAGGCTCAAAGTTTATTTCCACCACCCCTTTCTCCTTGATGTTCTCCGAATTCTAAAAATTCGCCTAATCCAATGAATGTGCTTTGTTTGTAAGAGAATCGTTTCAGTTGAGCAGAAGCCTTTAGTGAAGATCCAAGCACTGATAAAAGGTGTTGTAAAGATCCAAGCATTGGCGTGAAGCTTTGATGGTTTAGCAGTCACAAGATTATCCTTCGCCTTTGTATTGTTTTTATCCTTTATTTTTGCATGAACCAATTCCTTTGAATTTGATCCATCGGGATGCCCTAATTTTTGCCTAAGTCTTTTTGTTTTCTTTTATGGGGTTTTCCTTTTGACTTAGCAGGCATTTTTTTTGGCTCCTTCTGAAATTTGATCCTTGGATATTGAATGTTGTGACTGCCATGCTGATTTTGGTTTGCAAGCTCCGACCTTGATACGTCCTCGATCTTGAACGATGTATTGAGGAAGAAGATGTTGTGAATGTTATCTCCATTGCTTCCTCAATCTTGGACGAATGCCAGGAAGAAGATATGCTTGAACCTTATGCTCGAACCTTGCTTGATTCTCTTGACAACCAAAGTACACCATTGAATTAATTGAAATCTACCCATGCCCCTGGTTAAAATCAAGGTTTATTTGAAAAGTAGAAACAAGCTCCAACTCCTGGCTCGAGGGGGTGACGAGGGATTAACATCCTTATATCTCCACTGTTTGGGAACTGAAACAATGCCTGTACATCCTCGGCTTGGTCTTACCTTGAAAGCATATGTTTAGCTGGACTTAGTTATTTGTATTCGTCATTCTCCCTTAAGTTTGTTAATAATCCTAAAACCTGGAAAGTCGTAATAGTGAGCGAAATGAATTGACTCCAAAACCTGCATGGTCATCCCATTAGAATTGCTAATCCGAAGGTACAACTTTTTGAGTAACACTTAGCGATCGTAGGGGTCGAAATTCTGAGCATGATAAACACCTATTGATCCTATGGACAGTCTCCTTTGTAGATCCATTGACTTAGTTGATGAACTTGTAGAAGTTAAGGGTAACCTCGAGTTCTCCTTAGACATGTCAAACCTGTTGGATATAAATCGTTAGTGGTGGGTTTTCGTCGTATCGGAACTTCATGAGTTTCCTTTGACTGAACCTCTTTTGCTTTTCCTAAGGATAGTATCACACTATTCGCAATCTTCGGAGTTCGTAGGTTGATGAAGAAAACCTATGGCCCTTTTGCCCCTTGGAATGGAGTCAACATATGTCGCCTTCCCTCCATCGTAGTTATGCATCTCCGTTTAGGACATTGCCCCAGTTGGACTAATCCTTGCCCCCAGGTTATCGTAGAGCGTCCTTGTAAGTTTGATATGTTTTAAGATGAACCCCTTTATGACTAGATACATCTTGAGTGTATCTATGAGGGAACTTCTTTGTTGAACTAATCCTTGCTCGATGACAACCTTTATTGTATTTATAATCCTATTATGACAAGGCATGGACATGCAGCTGGCGTGGTGAAAGACATCCCCTTTTTTCTTAGTACGACCAAGATCATTCTCGATGTTTTATCCTCCTTTCTCCGTAGTTTATGATCCTTTGATTTTTCTCCATTAGTATCGGGAAATCGGCTAGTGCAGAAAGCGTGGATGCAGGTGAAGATAGAAATGCAAATGCAAAAATGTAAATGTATGCACACATGAAAATGTGAATGCATGTGTATGCAAAAGACTCCTTGTATTATAACTCCGTGTATGCAATGCAGACGTGTGACATATGATCCTAGGGATAGCCTTAGAGGCGACATTAGACCCTCGTGGAATCCTTGCGAGATAGATGCTATGACACGCCAATGGAAATCCCTTAGATTAGGGAGTACGCAGAAGGTAGCGGCTGGTGACCGTTCATGACAGTCGCCAAGTCTCATGGCCATCGAGAGGCCGTTCGACTTGTACCAATGAAGTTGTCCCTCGTGGGAAGGTTCTCTATGCGGAACACAACCTATCTAAGGACGATATCGGACGAAGTGAAATCCCTACAGGATAGGGATTGAAGATGTATAGATGGAAATCCAAACCTGCAAATTAGAGGGTGCACGGGAATAAGCACGGGTTGACCGTTCAAGACAGTTACCAGCTCTCATGGCCATCGAGAGGCCAATCGACGTGCATTAATGAGGATGTCCTTCAGGGGAAGGGCACGTCGTTGTAAAGACATATGGACGAAAAAAAGAGAATCCCTATAGGCTAGGGAGTACGTAGGAGTAAGCATGGGGTGACCGTTCAAGACAGTCACTAGATCGCATGGCCATCGAGAGGCCAATTGACGTGCGTAAACGAAGATGTCCTTCGTGGGAAGGACACATAGTTGTAAGAGTACAAAGATATAAAAGGAAAGTCCCTACAGGCTAGGGAGTGCGTAGATACAAGCGCGAAGTGACCGTTTATGACAGTCACTAGGTCTCATGGCCATCGAGAGGCCAATCAACGTGCATAAATGAAGGTGTCCTTCGTGGGAGGGACATGGTCTTAGAAATAGAGTCCCTGCAGGCCAGGGAATGCGTAGGAATACCTGCAAAAATTAGAATACAAGGCATTCGCAGTATATAAATTGCACGTATATAATAAGCACGTAAGCACATAAGCCCTAGGTTCATAGGTTCGACGTAACGGCTTAGGTGCCTACCCTTCCCATTGGTATGTTCTAGAAGGTCTCATGGGGTCATTCGTAGCCGCCGAGACTTTTTGTCTCTTTGGATTTTAGAACAGCTCTTTTTATCCATGAGGTTCGAATTTTAGGGGTAGGTTCCCAGAGAGATCAGCCAAATACCAAGTCCATCCCTCAATAAGGTCAAGCCTCGTATCAGACCTTTCCGGATATTCAACCCACTCTAAGTGGAATTATAATAAGACTCGTAGGCGATGTAATTCCCCTCTGGTCTTAAATATAATTCCCACGCTTAGGTTTAACGGCAATTTATATACAACCCAAAAATGCAATAAAAATAACAAATATTCAAATAATCAGATATTCAATTAAAATTGTTATAAACTAATTAAATTGTAAATAAATAAATAAATAAAATTAAACAATTTAAATATTTATATAAAAACCATAACCCTGGAAATTGCAAATAAATATATAAATAAAAAAATTTAAATATTTGAATATAAAAAGAAAAGAAATAAAACCTAAACCCTACTCCAAAACCCTAATTTTGGCAAATTAGCCAAACCCTAAAAAAAAGTTCGCGAAAAACCTAAAAAGTTTGCCAAAAACCTAAACCCTGTCAAAACCTATAGGAGCCTAATAATTCACCATTAAGTGTCTCCCCAGCAGAGTCGCCAACTGTAGCAACCTGCCCTAAAACTAAAGGTTTAGAGTCGCCACCTATTCTGAAGGGCGAATAGGAAACCCTACGCAGTTAAGAGATTCGGGGTAAGTTATTATAATCAGGTCGAGGGAAGGTGTTAGGCACCCTCAACCCTTTCCTATGGCTTTGAATCTAAGGTAACAGTTTTATGGCTAAGTTTATTAAGGTTTAATAGCTAAAGAAGTGAATAGGGGAAAAAGTGAGATTTTGGGGAAAGGGACTCGCCTTGGTTATCCAAGTGCCTACGTATCTCCTTAGGGAGAATCAGAGTCAACGTAGTTCGGGCACAGGGTTGTACGCCTTAGAATTAGAATTTTGTGGTTTGAAATTGTTTAGAGGCTTTTTGAGTGGCCATGTCGTAGTTTTGAATTGGATTTGAAGATGAAAAAGTTTTGAGGTTTGGCGTACAACCCTGATTTGATATGGCACCGTTAGATGCGATGACCAATAGGTTTAGTCAGTATAGCTAACGGATTAAGGAGCATTGTTGGTTACTCAGATCGATAGATTCGATCGTCGCGGGCAGCAAATTAAATGTGTTTTAAATTTTATGTATTTTTTATCTCTCGTCTAATGCGACTAATAGATTTAGTCGGGTCGAGAAAAGAATTGATTGGGGATTAATGTCTTGCCAAAAGTGCAATGGGATTGGGTAAACCCTAATGCATTGGTAGGGTTTTTGTGATTTTTTAATATTAATTGAAAATTAATTAAATAATTAAGTCGAATAATCGGGATAATCGGGAAAAGCCTAATATCAATCATTGGCCTAATCCTAATGTTATTATCCTAATTAAATAAGTTAATTAAATCTAATATAACATAAATTAATTAAATCTAATAGAATTAATTAACATTTCATTTTTATAATAAAATGTGTAGAGAAAACCTGGTAGTAATCCAGTGTGATGACCCTTTGAAGGTCTATCGTATGCCCTCAAGCCTGTGTGCGTTGGATCTGGAACTTTACTTATCCAACGGTGAAGCGTGGCGGATGCATCCTAGGCTCACATAAACTCGCTGTATACGATTTGCGTGTGAACATAATCATAAGAGAGAAAAGAAAAAATCACCACAATTGCAAGAGGCAGGGATCGAACCCCTGCCCTTGCACTCACGCCTTTTTCCACTACGCCATGACTCTTTGGCTGTTAATCTCCTCCTCGCTAATCAAAATAAACAAACAAAGATAAAAAAAAAATTTGAAAGAATTCGCGCGCCTCAGTAATCTTCATCTTCCTCGCGTCGTAGCTTGCGATTGAACACACCTTCCAGATTCGACCTGCCTGAAACATGATTAATAAATGAAAAACAACACCATGGCTCGACTCAAATCTTCATTCCGAATACGATGGTACCCCTCACGTTCTCCAGTTCTGTCTATTTTAGAAAATCCCAATTCAAAGCTTGGAACCCTAACAATGGTGGATTCCAATACCTGCACCCAAACTCAAATCAAACTATCCAGATAGTATCGTGACATCAATACAAACACAAATATATAATCATATGCTATTTATAATGCTTATATGGTGGTAATCGAAATTAAGAAAAAATGCTTAAAACCGTGAGTTCTTGAATCATGATTTTGTACGCCTTGATCATAAATGATGATTTAGATAGCTTCAAGAAGCGCCATGGAATTGATTGGAATGATTAAAATGCCTTGAAACAAACTCTAACTACCAAAACGAATTTGACTTTTCTTCACTTTTTGGAACTCGATTCAAGTTTTGGAGGCCAGAAAACCACCTCCCTCGGGTCTGCAATTGTTGTTCAGTTATATATGATTCCATTAGGTTAACAATTAGTCATTGAATCTTTTAAAAATCCATGATTGGAATATTGATTGCAATCACTATAGAAACCTTCCAAAATTAGCTCTCATTCCCCCTTCATGCTTTTACACGGTCTGCTAGTTATCCATATGTCATCTTGGGCTTTCAATATGATAGAGATCCAAGTCTTTAAGCCATGCACCATTCTTTTGTATTTTAGTTTTTTTTATTTAAGATTTAATTGAATAGAAATTCAACTAAATATAAATAAAAGTCACAAAAATATGAAAATAGGTTTAGAATTATCCTCCCAATCTTTGTAAATTGTCAAGGTTGAAATATGGTTGGAAGAGATTTTTAGACTCCATCAAAACCTTCTATGTTTGCATCCAATATCACCAATTACATTCCCATATTTCATTTAACTTTTAAGACTAATATTTGATTCGATTTGCACTAATCTTTGATGAGATATTGAAATAAGTTTAGAATAATATATTGACCTTTGGTTATTTTTAAGTATTTTATTTAATTTAAATTGAATTTAGGTGATTAAATTCAAAATAAAAAATAAATAATATACTCTCAAAAATAAGTTGAATGACTTATGGGCCACGGATGATTCATGGATCAAGTTGGAGATCAAAGATTTAAGCCCATTTGGTTAAAAAACTCGAAATGCTCCATTCTTGCCTTTTATGTATTTCACCAAGATCGACCAACTTCTGAACCTCGTATCCCCTTCAACTTTTTCATATGAACATGTTCTCGGATTTTTTTTTTGGAAGACCTATAATCTCTTGTACCCTTCAGATAAAATAAGATGGGCAAATTTTGGGGTATGACATATTGCACCTTCAAACTTTGCAATGAGCTTGCCAAACAATGCAGAAAATTCCTTGATGCCTTGTGTAATGTAGATAGAAGTTCATGAATCTTGAATCTTGCTGGAAACTCTTAAACAACCTTGAGTAGGTGATGGTAGAGATGAAACTATACTCATCCTCTTATTGCTTCCAAGTGAAGATAGTGGTCCTCAATGAAGGTTTAGAAAACACTTAGAAGGGGGTTGAATAAGTTTTTCCCTTTTCGTTCGCAACAACAATAAACAAAACACAGATATTTTTATCCTGGTTAGTTTGCAACTCAAACTACTCCAGTCTACCAAGGTGATTTCGCCTCTCTCAATCGAGGACTTAATCCACTATAATCAAAACTGATTACAAATGCACAGCCAACTGTCGGGACTAACAATATAATGCACAACCAACTGTCGTGACTAACAATACAATGCACAACCAACTGTCGTGACTAACAACCTTGCACAAGCCAACTGATTATGACTAACAACCTCTAAGACAAAACTAGTCCTAGCTCTCTTGAGAAATATGACCCAACTGGTCTCTCAAGGAATGATTACAAGTTAACACTAGTATTTCAAATTGCTTCTAAAAAGCTTTAATCACAACCTTGATATTTCACTAAGTTTTTAGTACAAGAGATGTGAACTCAAAATAGTAGAAATAATTTTCTTCAGTGTAAGAGTTCTTCGTTTCTATATGAGCTTGTGTTCTTTCCTTTTTGAATGTATACTCTATATGTTCGTCGTTTTTCTTTTGTATATCAGCTCTTCCTTGTTCACCGTTTTTCTTCTTTTGCTTTTTCGTGTTGTTGTTTCTCTACTGTTCTTTTTTATATAAGCTCTTGTATTTTTCTTTTCAAAGATTCTTCTATATATAGCTTCAAGAATTTGTCCGTTATCTTGATCTTTGGAGAGTGCATTAAATGCTTGCGTGTTTTCTTTTTGTTTTTGTTTCTCCAACGAGCTGCATGTGTGTTGCTTCTTCAATCAACCTTGGGAATTGTTCCATTTAAGTGCTTCAGCCATCTTTTTAATCATTATGTTTTTAACGGAATCTTATCTTGATTCAGAACTTTGCATCTATTTATAACTTCTGACTTGTGAATATATCTTCTAATAGAGTTTGTCTACAACGGTTGGTGCGTTCAGAAGTTACTTCATTGGTACTTTAGCGGCTTTTCTTTTCAACGTTTGTTCATGTTCTGATAAGGTTTGCTTGTATTTCTTTTCAGAGCATTTCTTTAGAATATCTGTATGATTCTTGTTCGGAACATTGTTTTCATATGATTTTCCTGCAGCTTTCAGAAAAAGAAAAGAACAGTACAACAATTCTTTGTACACTTGACAGTAATTGTTTTGAGATATATCTTTTAATTGTTAAGCCATATCAAGTCAAAATTTCACTACTATTTCTCCCCCTTTTTGTCATAATCAAAAAGCGTAAAAAAATAACACTTGTAAATAAAGCAAGATGATATTCATAGATGAGATAAGTGTAACACAAACAACAAGAATTCAACAGCAGCAAAAATGAAGACAACAAAAAACACATAAAAAATGTCATAAGATTTTAAAGCGAAAGACTAGGGTTGTCGAGGGACAAATGAAAGCAGAAGGTTCTTGATCTCAGTCGTGGTTTCCTCTTGCTTAGCCATCCATGACTTGATTTCCATGTTTGTCTCATCTTGCTTGTCCATACGTTCTTTAACACTTGCATTTTCCTTCTTCAATTCATTCAGCTTTTCGAGCACAAGAGAAGGTTAAGCAGAAGTTGAAGCTACGTCAGAAATTACAACCGTAAAAGGAGCAGAGGTGGAAGCGACGTCAGAATCTCCAATCATCAGAGGAGCAGTTACGAACTTGGATACCAAGGAGTCAACATCTACCATTAAGGTAGGTACTTTCCTAGCAAGAGTAGCCTTAGGTGCATAAGCAAGAAGATGTTTCAATAAAATAAGAGAACAAGAATTTCCAGCATTTTCCGTATCCATAGGGTCAGAAGGTGAGTACCAAGGAGCATCACTAATCTGCAAAGGTGGCCTTAAATCCAAGATATCCTTTACTACAGTTAAGACTGGATTCAGACACTCAGAAAATTTCTCATTAGCATGAGTACAACACACTTCTTTGAGTTTGAGAGATTTAGAGTTAAATCTCCGTCTGAATGCATCCCAAAGTGCTCATGAAGCAATTGGATTTGCATTTCTTGCATAATCATCCTGCAGCTTTTGAATCCAATTCTGCATCTCTGTTTCAAAATTCTGAAATAATATTTGAACTTCTGATGGGATAGCGTTTGGGGTTGGTGTGGGATCATCAAATACATTTATGTCAGAATGTTGGATTGGTTGAGGTTCACAGGTGGACATTGGTGATTCATGTGGTGAAGGTGAGGGTGAGATGATATGAACTTCTGGTGAGGATGGGATTGTGATGTGTTTTGGAGAGGGAGTGGGAGGTTATTCAAATGACTTGGGTATTGTAAGGATGTTGTGAGCTGGAGTCTCAAGAATGATTGTAGCTAATGGGCTTGTGTAGTCGGGAATGTCCAATGAGCCTGTGAACCACTCATAAGGTTGTGAAGTTTGGGTTGATATTTGCGGTTGAGGTTGAGGCTCATTTTCAAGGAGTTAAGGTTCTGTTTGTGAGGATGGTGAAGATTCTCTTAGTGTGGGGGTTGGAAGTTCTGTTTTAGGTGGAAGTTCTGAAGTGTTTGGATTAGTTTGTTGGGGAGCAAGAATTGGAGTTTCTTGTTGGTTTTCAGGCTGAGTGATTGTTGTGGTTTCTAGTAATTGAGAGGGTTCAGTTTGTTCTGGTGGAAGTTCGGAATTTTCTATATCAGACAACATTTGTGCAATGTTTTGGTTTTATCCTTGAATTACTGTAGGAACTGTGGGGTCAATTTCAAGGTTTGAAGCATCGAGATTTTGTTGGTCACAAGTTTGTTGTGAAATGGGTTCAGATGATTGAAATAAAGGTGGTGCGGATGTTTGAGATATAGATGGTGGAGTTGTTTGGGGTGGTTGTAGTTCAGTTGTTGGAGATAACAGAGGGTCGGAAGTATTGAAAATTCTGGTATGACAGACTCGGATGTCAATCACGATGTCAAGACACCTTTTCTGTATCAGCTTAGCTGAGGTATTACATACAGACCCCCCAAAATTTTGATTACTTCTTGCACGCAGAAGTCCATGAGAGCTAGGATCATATTAGTTCAGTTAACACAAATAAATCTGCTTAGCAAAGATTCTGTGACAGCACAGTCATTGAGCAAAACACTAATGTCATACACGATGTTATGACATTCATACTGAACAAACAAATAAACAATGCAGAAAAATAAACAACACAGAGAATTGTTCACCCAGTTCGGTTCTAACTAACCTACTCTGGGGGCAACCAAGCCAGGAAGGAAATCCACTATCAGTAGTCTTAATTTGAAGCTAAACTCCCCCGTTTACAACTTCTCAATTAAACCCTACCCAATGCAATCTCTACCTAGGTTCTCCCTAGATATGGAATATCTCTATTCCACTCCCAATCATAGCAATGATGTCTAGCAGTCAACAACTCAACCACTGCATCGACAGCTTAATTTCCAACACTTTCAGTACAAATAAACACAACGATAACTTGAAGTTGCTTACAAGCTTCCTCCAAGAACAAAACTTCACTCATTGCTTCACAGCTTCTGAGTGATTACAATAAACCTCTCACCTATAGGTTTTGAGGCACAAATCAGTGACCATCCCACATACCAGGTGGTTCACATACACGGCTAACCCTAGAGACTACATCTTCCTAGCTCTGGCTATCAGCACACAAAATTAGGTTACAAAGGTTTCTATTTATAACCTGATCCCAGTTGGACTTGGGCTTACAAATCGCAGCACTCCTTGCTGTTACAAATCAGCAGATTTCTTCTGCTATAAGTAAGGTCTTCAATCATAAGTTTCCTAATTTATCTCATAAATTAGAAACCGTTGAATCTTCAATCTTCAGATTTTATCCTTCAATATTCTGACTTGATTCTTTGACCTTTAATTATTCGCCACATAGGGTTACATAATATTCTCATAGAATATTCTGTATCTGTTAAATACAAACTGAATCTTCCTTCCTTAGTTCTGCAGGCGCGATGTCATGGTTGAAGTCATGACATTCCATATAACATCTTGCTTTAGTACCAGTTTTGTTCTTTTCATATTTTCAAGACTTACACAATATTACATTCAGCTGCTATTAAGTTTTAGCCAAGCATGGATGCCAATAAGACAATTCTACAGAGCAGAACATCAACAAGTTTGATGTACAAGCGATTCAGTTGTTTGAGATTCAAGCGTTTCAGAAGCTTGAGTTGTTTGATGTTATGATGTTTGGGATTGTTCAGATGTTTATATATTTTCAGAATTAATAACAGAGATAGAGGTAGAAGGATTACCTGAAGACTTCTTCTTCTTTGTCTTCTAAACCTTGGGAGCTCTGGTAGAAGTGCCTTCTCCTGCAGCTGTCCTCTTCTTGGATTTCTTCTTTTTGGGAACTTCATGTATAGGGTTATTTCTGCCTTGAAACCAGGTTGGGTTAATGGGTGTGCCAGCCTGCTTGCACAACTCAATGAAGTGCATAATGATGTCAGGAGTGTCTCCAGTGTTGAACACAGGAAAATCATCAATGTGAACTCTTCTTGTTATGATGAAGCTTTTCGTGGGTTGACAGACAATTTTCTCAATGATGTTCATCTTCTTTACATTTTTCCCATTTAGAGATTTTCCACATGTTGGGCCTAACTCTTTCAGCAAGTTGGAATCTTCTAGATGTGCTATCAGGCCATTCCCCGTCAGAATGTCTGATATTAGCCTTGAAAGAGGAATCCAGTTTTTCTTGCCTTTAACCTTTCGATTTCTTTCTTCTTCTCTAGTTTCCTTGACATGAGTCAACAAATGTTTGAAAAGGATATATGATAAATCAATCTTGATATTTTTACTGAGGCAGTACAGTAGGTATTGTTGGTCAGTATTGATATAGTTTGAAGAACTTGTTGCTTTTCGATGGAAGATACAACCCAGGAAGATTTTTGCCCAAATCTGGTAATACTCCTTCAGAATTTTGAATTTTGAAGAAGCTTCCCAGTTTTTGAAGATTTTAACATAAACCAGTGCCATGTTTAGTCTTCCATCAGCAATGCCAACAACTCCTTCTCCTTCAAAACCTATTAACTGTCTGATTAGGTTTTCTGTGATAACGATTTGTTTACCCAAAACGAATGACAGAATCTTCGTTGGCGAGGTAACCGCATGAATCCAGAATTCTTTAACCGGGTGAGGGAAGACTGGTCAAATCAACCTGTTAAAGAAATTTCCCCAGCCTTGAAATTCAACTGCAGGGGGCAAATCATGCCCATTTTCTTTGATGTTTTCCATATCAACCATGTATTCGCAGATTACTTCTAACTCATTCACGGGAAGAAGCATAGTCCTTTGTGGTTCAATGTAACCCTCAGTTTGAGGATTGCTAGAGGTAGCAGTAAGGTTTTAGTGAGAGGATTAAGCAGACGCCATTGATGAACGGTTGAGGTTTCTTATGAAGAGAGAAAAAGGAGGCAAAAAGCATATAGGGTTTGAAACGCGAAAGAGAAAAAAAAGAAATGAACGGTTTCAAACACTATTTATAGAGAAGACGCATGCAGTTAGCACATAATTAATAAAAGATTTTAAATAGATAATAAAAGATTTTCATCAAATTTTAAAATCATAATCATGGCAAACATTTAATGAATCCGACAATTAAGGGAGAGAACGTGATTTTTGAAGTGATTGGAACAGTTACCTAGGGATTTCGTCATCATAACTTGCACGCGTGACCTTTCAGAATTTGAACACGTGTTCAATTCCTAGAGTTAGTGTGATACAGTGTTTTTATGTGGTAAACTTCTGGATCATATTAAAATGAACTTCTGAATCATGTAGATCAGATGTTTCTGACTAATTTTACTTCCAGTGATGTTGAATTTGTCAGGTCTCATACTTCATTTCTTGTAAATTGATTTAGTTCTTCTTGCATGGCAATAATCCAATCAGTATCTTAAAGAGCTTCATCTATAGAAGTTGGTTCCACCATAGAAACTAATCCAACTAGTGATTCTTCGTTATTTCTTAGAAATGATCTGATTCTGATGGGGTCATCTTTCTTTCCAAGTATGACATTTTCTAGATGAGTTAAATTGAGTCTAGAAGATCTTTTATGAGAGTGTTCCTCGGAGTTTCTCAGGTTCTCCATAGATGTTGTAGTTTGAGGATCTTCTGAATTATCTTTCGCTTCAGAATCTTCAGTGTTTATATCTGCAAAAAATTTAGCTTGCTTTGGCTTTTGATGGCAAAGCTTATCATCAAATCTAACATTGATTGATTCTTCAACAATCAGAGTTTCTGAATTGTATACTCTATAACCTTTTGATCGTTCAGAGTATCCAAGCAGAAAGCATTTTTGTGCCTTAGAATCAAACTTGTTCAGATGTCCTTAGTATTCAAAAAATAACAAGTACATCCAAAAGGATGGAAATATGAAATGTTGGGTTTTCTATTTTTCCATAATTCATAAGGAGTCTTTTCAAGAATAGGTCTTATAGAGATTATATTTTGAATATAACACGCTGTGTTTACAGCTTCTGCCCAAAAATGTTTAGCCATATTGGTTTTGTTAATCATGGTTCTAGCCATTTCTTGCAAAGTCCTATTCTTTCTTTCAACCACTCCATTTTGTTGTGGAGTTCTAGGATAAGAGAAATCATGAGAAATGCCATTTTCATTAAAGAATTTTTCAAAGAGATTGTTCTCAAATGCTCCACCATGACCACTTCTAACCTTTATGATCCTAAACTCTTGTTCATTTTGAACTTGGTTACAGAAGTCAACAAACACAGAATGTGACTCATCCTTGTGTCTTAGAAATTTAACCCGTGTCCATCTGCTATAGTCATCAACAATTACCATTCCATACTTCTTGCCTTTGATTTATGCAGCTTTCACTGGACCAAATAAATCAATATGCAGAAATTCTAATGGTCTAGAGGAAGAAACAACATTTTTAGGTTTAAAAGAAGTTTTTGAAAACTTTCCCTCCTGACATACTTCACAAAGAGCTTCTGAGTTGTACTTCAGATTGGAAAGACCTCTAACCAAATTGAGTTGGTTAAGCTTAGATATTCTCCTCATGTTAACATGTCCCAATCTTCTGTGCCAAACCCATTGCTCATCGTTAACAGACAGAAGACAAGTTACTTTCTGAGATTTAAGATCAGAAAGATCAATTTTATAAACGTTGTTCTTTCTCTTTCCAGTAAATAGGATTGATCCATCTTTCAAACTTACAGCTTTACATGAGTTTTTATTAAAGATTATGTCATAATCATTGTCACTTAATTGACTTCTAGACAACAAGTTATGTGCTAATCCTTCTACTAATAAAACATTAGTTATGGAGGGAGAGTTACCGTTACCAATGGTTCCGGAACCAATAATATTTCCTTTTTTATTACCTCCAAATCTAACGTATCCGCCAGATTTAAGCTCCAGACTTTGGAACATAGACTTTCTTCCCGTTATATGTCGCGAGCATCTAGCGTCCACGTACCATGACTGGTTTTTCAACTTTGCTGTGAAGGAAATTTCTTCAGATTCTGATTCAGTGTCAGAGTCATCTGTTGTGGTAGCCATAAAAGCTAAGTTGGCATGTTCATCTTCTGAGCTAGATTCATCTTCAGAAGATTCTGAGTCATCCCAGGTAGCCATTGAACTTTTCTTCTTTTCAAACCTTTTCTTTGGCCTTTCTTTTAGTAGCTTGGGACAATCATTTATGTAGTGTCCTGGTTCATTACATTCATAGCAGATGACACTTCTTTTGCTTGACTTCTTGCGTCTTGAGGATTCTACTTTATCTTCTGATCTTTTGTAGTTTCTGATCTTCTTTTGTCTGTGCTTCCACATTCGGTTGATCCTTCTTGAGAGAAGACATAACTCATCTTCTTCTTCTAAAGAAGAGTCTTCATAGCTTTCTTCTTTAACCTGAAAAGCGTTAGTTTCATAATTTTTAGTAGATTTAAGAGCAACGGACTTACCTGACTTTTGGGGCTCATGTTCATCAAGTTCTATCTCGTGACTTCTTAGTGCACTGATGAGTTCTTCTAAGGATATACTATTCAAATATTTTGAAACTTTGAATGCAGTGACCATTGGTGCCCATATCCTAGGTAAAATTCTGATGATTTTCTTGACATGGTCTGCTCGGGTGTATCCTTTGTTCAGAACTCTTAGGCCAGCAGTCAACGTTTGAAATCTTGAGAACATTGTTTCAATGGATTCATTTTCTTCCATTTTGAAAGCTTCGTACTTCTGAATGAGATCCAGAGCTTTAGTCTCCTTTACTTGAGCATTGTCTTCATGAGTCATTTTGAGAGACTCAAACATGTCATGTACAGTATCTCTATTTGTGATTTTTTTCCATACTCTTGTTTTGAGATAGCATTGAGTAGAATATTTCTAGCTTTGTGGTGATTTTTGAAATCTGCCTTTTGTTGTTTGGTCATGATCTTTCTATCAATCTTATTTCCTTCTTCATCTACTGGATGTATGTAGCCATCTAAGACCACATCCCATAAGTCAGCATCTTGACCAAGAAAGAAACCTTCTAGTCTATCTTTCCAGTATTCAAAATCTTCTCCATTAAAGACTGGAGGTTTTGTATAATTTTTGTTGCTTTGATCAGTTGCCATAGTGTTTTCCTTATGGATCTTTTTCTGACACGGTTAAGTGTTTGCACCCAGAACCAAGAGCTCTGATACCAATTGAAGCTTTAGGAAACACTTAGAAGGGGGGTTGAATAAGTTTTTCCTTTTTCGTTCGCAATAACAATAGACAAAACACAGATATTTTTATCCTTGTTCGTTTGCAACTCAAACTACTCCAGTCCACCCGCCAAGGTGATTTCGCCTCTCTCAATCGAGGACTTAATCCACTATAATCAAAACTGATTACAAATGCACAACCAACTGTCGTGACTAACATTACAATACACAACCAACTGTTGTGACTAACAATACAATGCACAACCAACTGTCGTGACTAACAACCTTGCACAAGCCAACTGCTTGTGACTAACAACATCTAAGACTAAAGTAGTCCTAGACCTTTTGAGAAATCTGACCCAACTGATCTCTCAAGGAACGATTACAAGTTAACAATAGTGTTTCAAATTGATTCAAAAAAGCTTTAATCACAATCGTGATATTTCACTAAGTTTTTAGTACAAGAGATGTGAACTCAGAATAGTAGAAATTATTTTCTTCAGCGTAAGAGTTCTTCGTTTGTATATGAGCTTGTGTTCTTTCCTTTTCGAATGTATGATCTATATGTTCGTCGTTTTTCTTTTGTATATCAGCTCTTCCTTGTTCGACATTTTTCTTCTTTTGCTTCTTCGTGTTGTTGTTTCTTTGCTGTTCTTTTTTATCTAAGCTCTTGTATTTTTCTTTTCAAAGATTCTTCTATATATAGCTTCAAGAATTTGTCTGTTATCTTGATCTTTAGAGAGTGCATTAAATGCTTGCATGTTTTCTTTTTGTTTTTGTTTCTCCAACGAGTTGCATGTGCGTTGCTTCTTCAATCAACCTTGGGAATTGTTCTATTTGAGTGCTTCAGCCGTCTTTTTAATCATTATGTTTTTAACGGCATCTTATCTTGATTCAGAAATTTACATCTATTTATAACTTCTGACTTGTGAATATAACTTCTAATAGAGTTTGTCTACAGCGGTTGGTGCGTTCAGAAGTTACTTCATTGGTACTTCAGCGGCTTTTCTTTTCAGTGTTTGTTCATGTTCTGATGGAACTTGTATTAGAGCATCTTCTGAAATGAGAAACATATAATTAGAGTACCACATTTACTTATACAAAATTTATTTACTTGTTATCATCAAAATGCTAAGATATGATTAGAACCAAACTATGTTCTAACACTCAAGAGTTCATATGCAACATGGAGATGAGGGTGTATTCAAAGGAAATGACAGAATATGCAAGGTATTGAAGAAAAGAAGAATACGGAAGTTGCAGAGCACAGAAATTGGAAGCTACGGCAAAGCGGATTCGACCAGAAAATTATGGAGACACCGTCATTCCGAGGTAAGGGTGGGGTTCAATCTCTATAACCGGGTATATGATAGACCGTAAGTGGGATGGGATTGTATGAATTGTGCCATGAATTGTTAGATGATACTGTCGTATATTTTATTCTATGGAAATTGATTGTTTATGGTGAGTTTTGTTGCTTGTGATTTGATGACAATGGTTGATGTTATTTTTCAGCAACCAAATGAATTATGGTTGTTATTTAGTTTATGTCTTGAATTTGGATTTAAAGGAAACCGTAGAATAGTTGGTATTGGTTAATTTGGTGAAGAGTTAATTTATGACTCTTCTGTGATGAATTCCGTTGTTGTATTGGTTTTGGATCGAAGGCGCTGACAGAGTTGGAAACTGGAAAAGTTTCATTGAATGAAGGTGTGCCGAGGGGCACACCAAAAGTGATGAACGTCACTGGCCTTTGGGAAGCCCTGCCGAGTTGCAGGGGTATGTTGTTGGTGTGTGTCGATCGGCACATATACATGAGGGGAGGGGTATGCCGTGAGGCATGCCTTTACGCAGGAGGTAGCATTCACTTTTCTTCTTGCTACGTGTCCAGTATCTTGCACGTTTCAGGAGACTTATAATTATGTGACTGATAGCCTTAGTTAAATTAATATAGTATCACTTAATTTTAATTGTGTAGTTGTAGAATAAAAAAAATGTAGTATATTGGTAACGGAGGGTATATTAGTACCAGAAAATAACAGTTTTAGTAAATTAGCAGAGGTAAATATGAGCAGTATATCAATAGCAGTTTCACTAATTTAGTAGAAGTGGTATACTAAATAACAATAGGTAATTAAGTAATTGGAATCGTAGAGGATTTAAATAATTTAGCATGACTTGGCTTATACAACAAAGATGATGGATTTAGTAGCAGTTTGGTTTAGTAGCAGGAAATAATTTAGCAACAGAGAATCAAATATATAGAGACAATGTAAACTATTAGTATTAGTGATTTTTGGCAAGGAACAATGTAGTATTAGTAGTAGAAGATAAATTTTCTCAATAAAGTAATTTGTCATGAATAATGTGAATGATTGGTAGCAATGCAGGGATTAAAATAGTACCGATTAGTAGATTTAAGCGGTAAAATTAGTTGTTCGGTATTAGTTGAAAATTGTCAGAGTAAGTTGTGTATACGAGTAGATATTCTTGGTTGGGTTATTTTGTTGAAATTATGTCGAATAAGTTGATTTGCTGGTACAATTGAATTGTGTTGAATTGTCCCGATTTATGGATATTATTAAGTTGCAGATCTTATGACCAATGTGAAGGATAGAAAAACACTTAGAAAGGGGGGGGGGGGTTGAATAAGTGTAGCTTTAAAACTAGTAAGATAAAAACAATTTGTACAATGATTTTTATCCTGGTTCGTTGTTAACTAAACTACTCCAGTCCACCCCCTTGGAGTGATTTACCTCACCCGAGGATTTAATCCACTAATCACATGAGATTACAATGGTTTTCCACTTAGATACCCTCTAAGTCTTCTAGAGTATTCTGATCACAACCTGATCACTCTAGGAACACAATGCTTAGATACCCTCTAAGACTTTCTAGAGAATCCGATCACAACTTGATCTCCTCTAGTTCTTACAAATTAATGTAAACAAATTCTTATAAGAGTTACAATGCTTCTTAATAAGCTATTATCACAACTGTGATTTTTCTCCTAAGTTTAAGCTTAATCTCACTAAGATATTACAACAGCAATGTAGTGAGGTTGAAGATGAAGTTTGAGAGCTTTTTGAATTTGACAGCGTTTCTGTAAGTTTGCACAAAGTGTTGTATTCAGCTTCTCTTTAGAACTTCTATTTATAGGCACTTGAGAAGATGACCGTTGGGAGCATTTAATGCTTTGCGTGATCCGTACAGCATTGCATTTAATGTTTCACTCTTTTTTCAACTACCTCGAGCCTTGCTTTCGCTGTGTCTACTGACGTTGCCTTTAATAGCTTCTAACGTTCCTTTTGTCAGTCAGCGTAGCCTGCCATCCTGTACTTGCTTCTGATCTGATGTTTATGTAAACAACGTTTGAATATCATCAGAGTCAAACAGCTTGGTGCAGAGCATCTTCTTGTCTTCTGACCTTGAAGTGCTTCTTAGCGTGATACCATGAGAACTTCAGAGCTTCTGCTTCTGATCTCAAGTTCTTCTGATGCTTCCATAGACCATGTTCTGATTCTGCTTGACCATCTTCTGATGTCTTGCCAGAGCATGTTCTGATGTTACATGCTGAACCTTCTGAGTCAGTGCTTCTTGCGTTGATTTTGTGCATACTCTTTATATAATTCCTGAAACGGAAATTGCATAGTATTAGAGTACCACATTATCTCATACAAAATTCATATACTTGTTATCATCAAAACTAAGAATATTGATCAGAACAAATCTTGTTCTAACAATCTCCCCCTTTTTGATGATGACAAAAACATATATAAATGATATGAATTTGCAATCAGAATATCAGATGGCTAAAGACAATTACACAGTTATAGCACAAGCATATAAACATAGTGTGTGAATATGTCTCCCCCTGAGATTAACAATCTCCCCTGAGATAAATAATCTCCCCCTGAAATAAATACTGGAAGAAATTTATAAATAAAGGACTTCCCTGAGTATTTTCCATTTCAGTTGAGACGTTCACATATGCTTAGATCTTTAGAACATTCATAGCTTCTGCTTCTTGCTTCCATAGGACAGCTTCAGAGCTTTGAATTTCTTCTTGAATCATTGCATGCTAGATTGTATCAGAACATTGTTGAATGTATCAGAGCATCATCAGAGCATCTCTACATCCTGAAATGTTGCAGAATAAACTAAACGACAAAAGTCAAAGCATGAATGAATCAGAACATAAGATATGTATCAGAACATATAATATGTATCAGAGCATAAAAAAGAATGTATCAGAGCATGTTAAGAATGTTTCATGTGATAGAGCATATTCTGCCACGAGAATATCAGGACATTCTTCCTTCTTGCTTCTGATCTTGAAGCTTCACAGCACTCAGCTTGCTTCAATTTCAGAACATTCTTCCTTTTTGCTTCTGATCTTGAAGCTTCACAACACTCAGCTTGCTTCACTTCCAGAACATTCTTCCTTCTTGCTTCTATATAGAATTGCTTTTCCTCATGTCTTTGCTTCTCATTTTGAGCTTTTCAGAAAGTCTTCAATCCTGCAAAACACTCAAAGACATAGAATTTGCAAATTCTGTTAGAAATGTGGAGACTTACTCCCAGCAACTGATAATATAAATCAGACCATTTATCACATTTTCTCCCCCTTTTTGTCATAACATCAAAAAACACGAAAGATTCAGATGAAAAACAGAAAATATGAGAGAAGGATAAAGGATTTCATTCATTTGAAATAATCAGAAGATACAAGGGATGAGAAGATAGATGCACAAAGCAGATGCAAAAAGAAAGAGACAACTAAGACACAACAGACTACGACTGGCCTAGTTGAGAAACTATCTTCGCCAGAAGGTCTTGAATCCCAGCATTGCTCTCAGCTTGCTTCTCCATAAATGAGCGAAACTCATTGTTTGTATCTTCTTGCTTGTCCATGCGAGATGCTAGTTCAGCTTGATTCTTTTGAATAGCCTCTAAAGTCTTCACCAGAAGAGAGGGTTCTCTAGAAGAAGCTTCACAACTTCTGTTCAGAGGGACAACATCCTCAACAGCAGCATCCATGGTGAGATCATCATCATGATTTTCCTCAACAGAAATATTTCCAGCAGGATGATCTTCAGCATCAGCTTCTTCCCTAGAAGCATCTTCTTCATACTCAGGAGCAGGAAGACCAGAATCTCCATTCTCAAGGGCTTGAAGAATGGCAGTAAGATTCCTTGGTGGAGTAGGACCTTCAACTTCTGGAGGGTAAACAACTTCTAAAATGACCATATTGGGGGACTTCTCAGAAGGATTCTCCCTTAGAAAGTCAAACAACCACTTGAAGTCTCCAGTCAGAACTGGATACTTAGGTCTCCAAACCACAATATCCCTGCAAGGATTGCCGTCCAATTCATCAACATACATATTCTCCTCAAGAACTCTCCTGTTTCTGATGGGATGATAGTATACACCATCATCAACTTCTAGACAAAGTCCAGCAGAACAAGGTGCAGCAGCCACAAGTCTCCTCTGGACTTCCATAGCTTCAACCAGAAAATCCTGTCGAAAGCTTCTCCAAAGATTTCGAGTAGAAACATCATCAAGGTCGTTAATGAAGGCATTTCTCAAGATATCCAGCCTACAGACAAAGTCATGTTTGAACAGCTCAAGGTAGATATGAGGTTCAGGTTCAGGAGGGTTGAAGGTGAATCTGTAGTCAGGGTAAAGAAGGCAGTATGGATTGGATTCTCTGGAAGCTAGAGGATGGGATAGAGAAGGTGTAAGTTCTGTGGTTGATGAGGATGGGATATCTGTGGGAAGGATTGATGAGGATGGATTGTTAGAATGAGGGGATTCTGTGGTGAGGGTAGATAAAAAAGGGAATATCAGAAGGTGTTGGGGGACAGACATTTAGGGGTAGTGGATTAAGAATAGCAGGAGAAGGAGGTGGTTGGACAACTTCTGGGATGATAAGGGGATTTTGAGGTTCAGAAGGAGGAGGTGAGTATACTTGCCTGGGGAAATTGCAGTTCTTTCAGCACGGAAAGAATCCCTGATGCGCTTCTCTTGATATTCCTTGGAGTTTACTTTGACAGGATCAAAAGTGATCTTCTGCTTCTTAGCTTGCTTAGCTTCTTCTTCTAAAGCTTTTCTCTTCAGCCTTGCTTCTTTCTTCTTATGTTCCTTCTGCTGCAGTTCAGCCAGAGAAGGAAGAACTCTTCCTCGAATCCAAGCAGGATCAATAGAAGATTGAGCTTTTACAGAAGCTTCCAAATACCGCTTAACAGCCTTGTTAAGTTCTTCTTTAAACAAGGAAGCGAAACCCTCAACCGGAACCCTTCTGGTCAGAATATCTGGAAATATTACTGGAACAGAAATTACCTTCTCAATGAGTTCCAACCTTTGTAGATCAAAACCATTTATAACATGCCCTTGAATGACACCAAAGAACTTGGACGTTCCAATAGTTCTCAGGGAATCCAGCAAGTCACTTTCTATCAGAATGTCTGAGATCATTCTGGCGAAGGGAACATCGTTTCTAGTGATGTTAGGATACTTCTTGTGTTCTTCATCTCTTGACTCTTCAATATAAGTCTTCAAATTCTAAAAAAGAATATTGGAGATGTTGACTTCAATTCCTCTTCCAATGCAGAAGAGAGCAAATTTCTGATCCGGACTAATGTATGTTGAGGAAAACGATCTCCGTCTATGATGGAAAGATCCTAGAATAATCTCAGCCCAAACTTGGTAGAACGACTTCAACAAACCAGTTTGATGAGATGAAATACCAGTAACATTAGATATTTGTCTCTCAAATGTGAACCACCAAACTCTGCCAGGAAGAGGACCTGTGCTTCCTTCTTCATCATCCAGATTGTACAACTTCCTTATCAACTTCTCAGTTATCACAACTTCATTCCCTAACATGAAGGAGATGATTGCAGTTGGGGTAACCGTTGCATGAGCCCAGAAATATTTCACTAATGCAGGATAAATTGGTCCAACCAATCTATCAAGGTAGTTTGACCAGCCTTGTGCCATTGTCTTAGCATCAGTGTTGAAACCATGTAATCTTAGATTTTCAAAATCTACTGAAGATTCACATAAAACTTCCATTTCAGATGAAGGAATGGAACAGGTCTTCAAGGGAGCATAACCATGCTTGCGAAAAACAAGATGAGCAGAAGACATTTCTTCTTGACTTGAGGAACTTGAAGAAGGATTCATGGAGATATACTGGGATTCGGTTACGAACTAGGGTTTATGCAATGAATGAGAAAAGAAAGAGAGGAACGAATGCAGAGAGAGAAAGTAAAAAGATGAAATGACAGTGAAGATGGGTATATAAAAGGGTGGATTTTTAAAAAAATGCAATATGTTTTAAAAGAAATGATTACAGAAAACATGACATCAATTTGCATTTAATGAGATATGACGTTAGGAGAGATAAAGTGAGAAATTGACATGATTTGCACAGTTACCTAGGGCAGCGTCTCCTCAACTGTACGCATGCTTGTCCAAAAATAGTGAACACGTGTTCATTTTATGAAAAACTGGTGACAGCTGTTTTACTTTAAAAGAGATTCTGATTCAACTTAGATAATGAAACGTTAGTAATAACAGAATCAAAACTTCTAATTGATCACTATCAGAATGTTCTTATAAAAACATAATCTTAACACATTTCAGAACTTAACCATACGTAAGAACTTCTCATCTTCTCATTCTGGGCATAAATCCATACTGATATTCTTCAGAATGAACTTAAACCTATCTTCAGCAAGGGGTTTTGTAAAGATATCAGCCCATTGATGGTCTGTATCCACAAAGTTTAAAGAAAGAACACCCTTCTGAACATAGTCCCTAATGAAATAATGTTTAATCTCAATATGTTTAGCTTTGGAATGCAAGATAGGATTCTTAGATAAACATATGGCAGAAGTATTATCACAGAAGATAGGAATGTTACTCTCATATATTTGATAATCTTCTAGCTAACTCTTCATCCAGAGCATTTGTGTGCTACAACCAGCAGCAGCAACATATTCTGCTTCTGTTGTTGAGAGGGCAATGGTAGCTTGCTTCTTGCTGTACCAGGAGATTAGGTGACTTCCAAGAAATTGACAACTTCCAGAAGTACTCTTCCTTTCAATTCTATCTCCAGCATAGTCAGCATCACAAAATCCTGCTAAGTTGTATTCTTTAGATTTTCTGTAGACTAAACCAACATTAGTAGTACCTTTCAAATACCTCAGAATTCTCTTAACAGCAGTTAAGTGAGATTCTCTAGGATCTGATTGGAATCTAGCGCACAAACAAACACTGAATAAAATGTCAGGTCTAGAAGCAGTTAAATATAGAAGAGATCCAATCATACCTCTGTACAACTTCTGATCTACCTTCTTACTTACCTCATCCTTACCTAGGACACACGTTGGATGCATAGGAGTTTTGGCTTCTTTGCCTTCAGAAAGATTAAACTTCTTCAGAAGTGCTTTCACATACTTCGTTTGATGAACATATGTTCCATCAGAAGTTTGATTGATTTGAATCCCAAGAAAATACTTGAGTTCTCCCATCATACTCATTTCAAATTCAGCCTGCATAGACTTAGCAAACTCCTTTCCAAGTGTAGCATTAGATGTTCCAAAAATAATATCATCAACATAAATTTGACAAATTAAGATATCCTTCTTAGATGTCTTACAGAAGAGAGTCGTATCCACTTGTCCTCTAGTGAAACCATTGTTTAGAAGGAAAGAACTTAGTCTTTCATACCAAGCTCTAGGAGCTTGCTTCAACCCATACAATGATTTCTTTAGTTTGAAAACATGTTCTGGAGACTTGGAGTCTTCAAAACCAGGAGGTTGGTGGACATAGACTTCCTCATCTATATAGCCATTTAAGAAGGCACTCTTAACATCCATCTGATACATAGTGATGTTATGTTGAGTGGCAAAGGAAATTAATAAGCGAATAGATTCTAACCTGGCCACTGGTGCAAAGGTTTCTGTATAGTCAATACCTTCTTGCTGACTATAACCCTTAGCCACTAGTCTGGCTTTATTTCTTACCACTTCTCCCTTCTCACTTAGCTTGTTTCTGAAAACCCACTTTGTACCAATGATGTTGAATCCTTTTGGTCTAGGAACAAGATCCCATACATCATTCCTTGTAAACTGATTTAGTTTTTCTTGCATGGCAATTATACAGTCTGGATCTTCTAGAGCTTGATCAATAGAAGTTGGCTCGATCAAAGAAACAAGACCTAATTGACATTCTGCATTGTTCTTAAGGAATGCTCTTGTTCTGATAGGATCATTTTTCTTTCCAAGAATCACATCTTCTGAGTGAGCTGAGGTGAGTCTAGAAGATCTTCTGACTGTTGGCTCTTCAGAAATTCTGAGATTCTCTAAAGATGCAGCAACTTGATCTTCTGATCCTTTGCTTCTGAGACTTTCAGCTTCTGAAACTTTGCTTCTTGATTCTTCAGCTTCTGATATATCAATATCTATATCTGCAAAATTCTCAAACTGCTTTGGCTTTTCAAGACCAAGCTTATCATCAAATCTGATATTGATTGATTCTTCTACAACCAATGTTTCAGTATTGTATACTCTATAGCCTTTAGAGCGTTCAGAATATCCACGAAGGAAACATTTTTGTGCCTTAGAATCAAACTTACCAAGATGATCTTTAGTATTCAGAATGAAACAAACACATCCAAAAGGATGAAAATATGAAATGTTGGGCTTTCTGTTCTTCCACAATTCATAAGGAGTCTTATTTAGAATAGGTCTTATAGAGATTCTATTCTGAATATAACATGCAGTATTTATTGCTTCTGCCCAAAAGTGCTTAGCCATATTGGTTTCATTGATCATGGTTCTGGCCATTTCTTGTAGAGTCCTATTCTTTCGCTCTACAACTCCATTTTGTTGTGGAGTTCTAGGGCAAGATAAATCATGGGCAATACCATTTTCTTTGAAGAACTCTTCAAAGAATCTGTTCTCAAATTCGCCACCATGATCACTTCTGACCTTTATGATTTTGCACTCCTTCTTAGATTGAATCTGAGTGCAGAATTCAAAGATCACTGAATGAGACTCATCCTTGTGTTTTAAGAACTTTACCCATGTCCAGCGGCTATAATCATCTACGATGACTAATCCATATTTCTTCCCTCTGACAGATGTTGTTTTGACTGGTCCAAACAGATCAATGTGCAGAAGTTCCAACGGCCTAGAGGAAGAGACAACATTCTTAGACTTGAATGCAGGTTTGGAGAACTTGCCCTTTTGACATGCTTTACAAGGAGCATCTGATTTGTATTTCAGATTTGGGAGTCCTCTGACCAGATTTAGTTTGTTAATCTGAGAAATCTTTCTCAAACTAGCATGTCCTAATCTTCTGTGCCAGACCCATTGCTCTTCAGAAACAGACATAAGGCATGTCACCTTCTGCTTCTCAAGATCGGAAAGATCAATCTTATAAATGTTGTTCTTTCTCTTGCCTGTAAATAGGATTGAACCATCCTTCTGACTTACAGCCTTGCAAGACTTTTGATTGAAGATTATGTCATAACCATTGTCATTTAATTGACTTATGGATAACAAGTTATGCGCTAATCCTTCTACAAGAAGTACATTAGTTATGGAAGGAGAGTTACCAATACTTATAGTTCCAGAGCCAATTATCTTGCCCTTCTAATCTCCTCCAAACTTGACTTCTCCACCAGACTTAAGCACCAGGTCTTGGAACATAGACCTTCTTCCCGTCATGTGTCGCGAGCACCTAGAGTCCAGGTACCATGACATTTTGTGCTTTGTCTTCTTTGCTGCCAAGGATATCTCTTCAGAATCTGATTCTGATGTAGATTCTGATCCATCATCCACTGTGGCCATCAGTGCAAGGTTTGTCTGCTCGCCTTCAGAGTCTGATTCTGATTCTGATTCTGAATCATCCCATGTTGCCATAAGACCTTTCTTCTTATGAAACTCCTCAACCACCCAATTCAAAACCAAACCTTCTGAACTTTCTGTTGGTGTGTGTTTTGAATTTATTAAGCTTAAGGTGCGGGCAGGTTTAGATGCACCGAAGGAGCTTTCAGAAGAGAGATTCATTCTGACCTTTTGAAGCTGCAAGAAGCTTGTTTGGCTGATGCTCCTGGACCCTCTGGATTTCTTAGGGACTTTGAAGAGAGCTACTTCTTTCCCATCACCAGCTGGAAATCTCTTGAAGAGAAGGAACCTGTTGATGAGCTTGAAGAAGTGAGCCTCAATACAACGTTGTGACTGGCACTTTCAGTCTTTATTCAACTGGCTTAGGGAGAATCCCTCTGTTAAAGCACCAAGTATGGTATATCCAGAAGTTGAATACCCATTAGAACCGGTTGCTCCAACACCTCTAGAGAATTTGGCTGACATTCTTCTGGCTCTTGAGAATCCAGATGCTGAGATCCCTGCTCCTGTGTATTCTGAAGATGTTTTAGTATCAGAAGCTGATGTTGAGAATCATCCTGCTGAGAAAACTCCTGCTAAGGAAAATCAAGATGATGTTCTCATGGTTGAAGCAAATGCTGAGAATTCTCATGTGATGGACAATAGCTTTGATGCTTCTTCTGCTGGACCTTCTGCCTCTGTTTTGATAAACACTATGAAGGCTCTTCAACATAATCAAGCTGACCTAGCTACCCGTCTGGACAAGCACGAGGATACTCATGATGAGTTCAGATCATTCATGAAGAATCAGAAGGAAGACACTACTGAGATTAAAAACCTTCTGGCCATCTTAGCTTCTAGGCTTGGCCCGTCGTAGTCTGTCTTTGGTCTTAGTCTGTTTTCTTTGTTTTTATGCATCTGCTTTGAATTGTATCTGTTTCTATCTCTTGTACCTTCTGATATTTTTTATCAATGAAATGTTATCTTCTTCACTCTGTGTGTCTTTTATCATCTGAATCTTTTAATGCTTTTTGATGTTATGACAAAAAGGGGGAGAAACATGATAATTGAATTGGTTTATTATATCAGTTGCTGGGATTAAGTCTCAACATTTCCTAACATTATTTGCAAGTTCTATGTCTTTGAGATTTTTTTGCAGGATTGAAGATATTCTGAAAAAGCTCAACATGAGAAGGAAATACATGAGGAAAAGCAATTCTATAAAGAAGCATATGCTCTTAAAGATTTGAAGCAAGCTTAGTGCTGTGAAGCTTCAAGATCAGAAGCAAGAAGAATATTTTGATATTCTTCTTAGAATGCTCTGATACATTTTTTTTAAGAATGCTCTGATACATTCATGCTCTGATACATTTTGTTTAGTATGCTCTGATACATTCCAGGATGTAAAAATGCTCTGATACATTCAAGAATGTTCTGATACAATCAAGCATGCTATGATTCAATTGATTACAAAGGAGAAATTCAAAGCTCTGAAGCTGTCCTATGGAAGCAAGAAGCAGAAGCTCTGAATATTCTGAAGTTCTATGCAAAGTGAAAGTCTCGACTGAAATGGAAAAATACTCAGGGAAGTCTTTTATTTATAAATTCCTCTAGTATTTATTTTAGGGGGGATTGTTAATCTCAGGGGGAGACGTATTCACACACTCTGATTATATGCTTATGCTATATCTGTGTAATTTTCTTTTGTCATCTGATATTCTGGTTACAAATTCATATCAATTATATATGTTTTTGTCATCATCAAAAAGGGGGAGATTGTTAGAACAAGATTTGTTCTGATCAATATTCTTATTTTGATGATAACATTATATATGAATTTTGTATAAGACAATGTGGTACTCTAATCCTTTGCATTTTCCATTTCAGGAAATATATAAAGAGTATGCACATATCAGCGCTCAGAAGCACTGACTCAGAAGGTTCTGGATGGCTACATCAGAACATGCTCTGGCAAGACATCAGAAGATGGTCAAGCAGAATCAGAACATGGACTATGAAGCATCAGAAGAATATGAAGTCAGAAGCAGAAGAACTGAAGTTTTGAATGGTATCACGCTCAAGCTCTTCAAAGTCAAACGACAAGAAGATGCTCTGCACCAAGCTGATTGACTCTGATATTCAAATGTTGTATCTACAAATCTGAGTTCAGAAGCAAGTACAAGATGACAGGCTATTAAGTCTAATCTCTTACTGACAAAAGGAACGTTAGAAGCTATAAAAGGCAAAGTCAGTAAAAGCAGGAAAAGCATGGCTCGAGGTAGTTGACAAAAGTGTGAAACATAAAATGCAAAGCTGTACTATTCAAGCAAAGCATTAAATGCAACCCAACGGTCATCTTCTCCAATGCCTATATATATAGAAGTGCTGATCAGAAGCAACAAATGAACTCTTGCGCAAAATACCAAAATGCTGTCAAATTCAAAGCTCACGAACTTCATCTTCAACCTCACAAACTCTTGTAATATTTTTAGTGAGTGTTAAGCTTAGAACTTAAGAGAAATATCACTGTTGTGATTATAGCTTTATAAGAAGCAAATCAATACTCTTGTAAATATTATTTTACATTGATTGTAAAAGGTTCCTAGAGTGATCAGTGTGATCAGTAGACTCTAGAAGACTTAGAAGTTGTCTAAGTGGTGAATTCCTAGAGTGATCAAGTTGTGATCTGTATACTCTAGAAGACTTAGAAGTTTTCTAAGTGGATAACCATTGTAATTAGTTGGATTAGTGGATTAAATCCTCAGTTGAGGTAAATCATTCTAAGGGGGTGGACTGGAGTAGTTTCGTTAACAACGAACAAGGATAAAAATAATTGTTTTCATTGTTTTTATCTTACAAGTTTTTAAAGTCACACTTATTCAAACCCCCCTTTCTAAGTGTTTTTCTATCCTTCAATTGGCATCAGAGCGCCGGTTCTAGGTGCAAGCACTTAACCGTGTTAGACAAAAGATTCAGGGAGAAAAACACAAAGTTAATATGGTTGAAACAGCTACATCTACTCCTACACCTGAACAGAACAACAATGGTAATGGAAGCAGTAGCTTAAATGGCTATAATAGACCACCAGTCTTTGATGGTGAAAATTTTGAATATTGGAAAGATAGACTCGAAAGTTACTTTCTTTGTCAAGATGGTGACTTATGGGATCTAGTCTTGTATGGTTACAGACATCCTGTAAATGCTCGTGGAGTAAAGATGTCAAGACAAGAAATGAGTGATGACCAAAAGAAACAATTCAAGAATCATCATAAGTCAAGGACTATTCTGCTGAATGCTATTTCTCATGCTGAATATGAGAAAATAACAAACAGAGAAACTGCCTATGACATCTTTGAATCCTTGAAGATGACTCATGAAGGTAATTCCCAAGTCGAGGAGACAAAAGCTCTTGCTTTAATCCAGAAGTATGAAGCTTTCAAGATGGAGGAAGATGAAAACATTAAAGCTATGTTCTCAAGATTCCAGACTCTAACTGCTGGACTAAGAGTGCTTGACAAGGGATACACAAAGGTTGATCATGTCAAGAAGATCATCAGAAGCTTGCCCAGAAGATGGGGCCCAATGGTGACTGCATTCAAGATTGCTAAGAATCTGAATGAAGTCTCTCTTGAAGAGTTGATCAATGCCCTGAGGAGTCATGAAATAGAGCTGGATGTAAATGAACCTCAGAAGAAAGGTAAGTTAATTGCTTTAAAATCAAATAATAAAAAATGCACTAACTCTTTTCAGGCTGAAGAAGAATATTCTGAAGAGTCAGAATCAGAAGAAAAAGAAGATGAACTTCCATGATCTCCAGAAGAGTAAATCAACTCTGGAAGAGTAAGCAAAGGAAGTTCAAGAACTTCAGAAGTTCCAAAGGGCCTGAAAGAGGAGAATCTTCTGGACATTGAAGATCTGACAAAAAGAAGGTGACATGCTATGAGTGCAAGGAACCTAGTCATTATAAGAATGAGTGTCCAAAGCTTCAGAGGGAAAAGCACGAGATGAAGTTTGAAAAGAAGAAAGGCCTTATGGCTACTTGGGATGACTCAGACGCTTCTGATCAAGAGTCAGACTCTGAAGATGAGCAGGCAAACATTGCGCTGATAACCACTGTTGATGATGAATCAGAATCTACATCAGACTCAGATTCTGAAAAGGTATTTTCTGAACTTTCTAGAGAAGAGTTAGTTTCTAGTCTAAGTGAACTTCTAGAAATCAAGGCTCAACTTAGTATCGAATACAAGAAGCTGAAAAAGCTCTTTGCATTTGAAACTAAAAAGCTTGAATTAAAAAATTCTGAACATAATGAAAAAGTTTTAAAACTATCTAAAGATGTTTAATCATCCTCTAGTTCAGAAAAGTCTATTCCAAGCATGAACAATATTCTCAAAGAATATGACTTGAGTTTCAGGAAGTTTTTATCTAGAGGTATTGGTAGAAGTCAGCTAGCCTCTATGATATATGCAGTTAGTGGAAACAAGAGAGTTGGCATAGGCTGTGAGGGTGAAACCCCATATAAACTTGAATCTGTTGATGAGATGAAAATCACATACAAACCTCTGTATGATCAATTCAAGTATGGCCATTCCCATGATATTAGGCACACATCACATGCTAAGAGTTTCCACATAACACACACCAAGAAGCATGTTACACATACTAGAAAATATCATGTTACTCAGAATAAGGAATATCATGTTGTACCTCCTGTTAATTTTCATGCTAAACCCAAGTTCAATCAGAACTTGAGGAGAACTAACCCAAAAGGACCCAAGAAAATGTGGGTACCTAAGGAAAAGATAATTCCTGTTGCAGATATCCTTGGCAGCCAAGAAGACAAAGGAAAACATGTCATGGAACCTGGACTCTGGGTGCTCGCGGCACATGACAGGAAAAAGGTCTATGTTCCAAGACTTGGTGCTTAAATCTGCTGGAGAAGTTAAGTTTGGAGGGAACCAGAAGGGCAAGATCATTGGCTCTAGAACCATAAGCATTGGTAACTCTCCCTCTATAACTAATGTTCTGCTAGTAGATGGATTAGCTCATAACTTATTGTCTATAAGTCAATTAAGTGACAATGGTTATAACATAATCTTCAATCAAAAGTCTTGTAAAGCTATTAGTCAGAAGGATGGCTCAATCCTATTTACAGGCAAGAGAAAGAACAACATTTACAAGATTGATCTTCAAGATCTTAAGAATCAGAAGGTTACTTGCCTTATGTCATGCTAGTTTGAGAAAGATTTCTCAGATTAACAAACTTAATCTGGTCAGAGGTCTCCCTAATCTGAAATATAAATCAGATGCTCTTTGCGAAGCATGTCAGAAAGGGAAGTTCTCAAAACCTGCATTCAAGTCTAAGAATGTTGTCTCTTCCTCTAGGCCACTAGAACTTCTGCACATTGATCTTTTTGGCCCAGTCAAAACAGCATCAATCAGAGGGAAGAAATATGGATTAGTCATCGTAGACGACTATAGCAGATGGACATGGGTAAAGTTCTTGAAACACAAGGATGAGTCTCATATAGTGTTCTTTGACTTCTGCACTCAGATCCAATCTGAGAAAGAGTGTAAAATCATAAACGTCAGAAGTGATCATGGTGGTGAATTTGAGAACAGATTCTTTGAGATTTATTTCAAAGAAAATGGCATTGCCCATGATTTCTCTTGTCCTAGAACTCCACAGCAAAATGGAGTTGTAGAACGAAAGAATAGGACTCTACAAGAAATGGCCAGAACCATGATCAATGAAACCAATATGGCTAAGCATTTCTGGGCAGAAGCAATTAACACTACACGTTATATTTAGAATAGAATCTCCATAAGACTAATTCTTAATAAGACTCCTTATGAATTGTGGAAGAACAGAAAGCCCAACATTTCATATTTCCATCCATTTGGATGTGTATGTTATATTCTGAACACTAAAGATCATCTGCATAAGTTTGATTCTAAGGCACAGAAGTGTTTCCTTCTTGGATATTCTGAACGCTCAAAAGGCTACAGAGTATACAATACTGAAACATTGGTTGTTGAAGAATCAATCAATATCAAATTTGATGATAAGCTTGGTCTTGAAAAGCCAAAGCAGTTTGAGAATTTTGCAGATATAGAAATGTCTAATTCAGACTCTGAAGAACCCAGAAGCAAAATTTCAGAAGATCAAGTTGCTGCTTCATTAGAGAATCTCAGAATTTCTGAAGAGCCAACTATCAGAAGATCTTCTAGACTCAACGTTGCTCACTCAAAAGATGTTATCATTGGGAAGAAAGATGACCCTATCAGAACAAGAGCATTCCTTAAAAACAATGCAGAATGTCAATTTGGTCTAGTATCTCTAATTGAGCCAACTTCTGTTGATCAAGCTCTGGAGGATGTTGACTGGATAATTGCCATGCAAGAAGAACTAAATCAGTTTACAAGGAATGATGTTTGGGATCTGGTTCCAAGACCAAAAGGATTTAACATCATTGGAACTAAGTGGGTCTTTAGAAACAAGCTAAGCGAAAAAGGAGAAGTTGTAAGAAACAAAGTCAGACTGGTTGCTCAGGGCTATAGTCAGCAAGAAGGTATTGACTATACTGAAACCTTTGCACCAGTGGCCAGGTTAGAATCTATTCGCTTATTAATTTCTTTTGCCACTCAACATAACATCACTCTGTATCAGATGGATGTTAAGAGTGCCTTCTTAAATGGTTATATAGATGAGGAAGTATATATCCAACAACCTCCTGGTTTTGAAGACTCTAAGTCTCCAAAACATGTTTTTAAATTAAAGAAATCACTATATGGCCTGAAGCAAGCTCCTAGAGCTTGGTATGAAAGATTAAGTTCTTTCCTTCTAGATAATGGTTTCACTAGAGGACAAGTGGATACAACTCTCTTCTGTAAAACCTTTAAAAGGGATATTTTAATTTGCCAAATATATGTTGATGATATTATCTTTGGAACATCTAATGCTACACTTGGAAAGGAGTTTGCTAAGTCTATGCAGGCTGAGTTTGAAATGAGCATGATGGGAGAACTCAAGTATTTCCTTGGGATCCAGATCAATCAAACTTCTGAAGGAACCTATGTTCATAAGACCAAGTACGTGAAAGAACTTCTGAAGAAGTTTAATCTTTCAGAAAGCAAAGAAGCAAAGACTCCTATGCATCCAACATGTGTTCTAGGTAAGGATGAGGTAAGTAGGAAGGTAGATCAGAAGCTCTACAGAGGTATGATAGGATCTCTTATATATCTTACTGCTTCTAGACCTGATATTTTATTCAGTGTTTGTCTGTGTGCAAGATTCCAATCAGATCCTAGAGAATCTCACTTAACTGCTGTTAAGAGAATTATGAGGTATCTGAAAGGTACTACTAATGTTGGTTTAGTCTACAAAAGATCTGAAGAATACAACTTAGTAGGATATTGTGATGCTGATTACGCTGGAGATAGAGTTGAAAGGAAAAGTACTTCTGGAAGTTGTCAATTTCTTGGAAGTCATCTGATCTCCTGGTACAGCAAGAAGCAAGCTACAATTTGCCCTCTCTACAACAGAAGCAGAATATGTTGTTGTTGCTGGATGTAGTACACAGATGCTCTGGATGAAGAGTCAGCTAGAAGATTATCAGATATATGAGAGCAACATTCCTATCTTCTGTGATAATACTTCTGCTATTTGTTTATCTAAGAATCCAATCTTACATTCCAAAGCTAAACATATTGAGATTAAACATCATTTCATTGGGACTATGTTTAGAAGGGTATTCTATCTTTAAACTTTGTTGATACAGACCATCAATGGGCTGATATATTTACTAAACCCCTTGCTGAAGATAGGTTTAAGTTCATTTTGAAGAATATCAGTATGGATTTATGCCCAGAATGAAAGGATGAGAAGTTCTGATATATGGATTAGATTTGAAATGATCATTTATTTTCTCTTATCAGAAGTTCTGAAATTGTTGATCAATTAGATATTCTGATTCTGTTATTGCTAATGTTTCATATGTCTAAGTTGATTCATAATCTCTTTTAAAGAAAAACAGTTGTCACCAGCTATTCCAGAAGATGAACATGTGTTCACTCTGAAGGGACAAGCATGCGTGCAGTTGATGAGACGCCGCCCTAGGTAACTGTGCAAATCAGTTCAAATATCACATTTTACCCTAACGTCACTCAACATTAAATGCATTTGATTCTCTGCATTCTGTAACTGTTCATTCTCAGAATTTTATTGCATTTTGTTTCAAATCCGTGTCTATTTATACATCTCTCTCAATCTCATTTTCTCTTTTCACGCATTCATTCTCTCTTGTTTTTGCATTTCTGCAACCTTTTCTCTCTTTTCTCAAACCCTAAAAGAAAACCCAGAAATCTCAGAAGTGCTTCCATGGCTTCCCCTTCTTCTCAGAATGCTAGTTCGTCTTCTCAGCAACAACATCAAAATGAACAAGAACAAGAGCAATAATTTATTCCAAAAATCACCTGTTCGATTCCTTTGGATCAGTTGGAAGTCATCTGTGAGTTAATGGTAGATGTTGATAATCTGTAAAAACATGAGATTCATCTTAAAAAGAATTTGGTGTTTCAAGGATGGGCGCCATTGTTCTATGAATTCTGTGGACCAGTCTATCCAGACTTAGTGAAGGAATTCTGGGTTCATGCAACTGTTATTCCTAAAGCTATAGTCTCTTTCGTTCATGGTAGATTCTTCCCCATCACTGAAACCACCTTGAGAATGCTGTTTGGGTTGATGGATTCTGAAGGTGCTACTGAAGCAACTCCAAGAACCGATTGGGATGCTGTCTACGCTGAAATCTTTACAGATGGGAAGAAATTAAAGAAAGTTAAGGATCTGAAGAACATATACAAGATATGGACAAAGATTCTTCTAGGTTGTTTCTACCACATGAAATCAACGAGTTCATCAGACTTCATCAATAGAGACCAACAATACATCATGTATTGCCTTGGTACACAAAAAAAGGTGGATATTCCTTACATCATTTCAATCACTTGAAGGTTGTTGATCCAGAACGTTGTTGCTCTCAATGATGATGAAAGGATCGTTGGCGTGATTTGGTTTTAACATTTTTGGTGTGATGTTTCTGATTCTGTTTATGTATTCTCTCTGAATCTTGATAGTTTTACAGATCCTTTGTTCTTCTTCTACATTTATGAAGGGTTTGTGATTGTTGGAAAATGATGATGATTAGGGCTTTGTGATTTGCTTTCTGCAGCTATGTATGAACCGTAATCAGTGGCTCTCTTTCTCTCACAATCTGAAGGGTTTGTATTTGGAAGATGATGAAAGAAAAACTAGGGTTTTTGGTTGTTTTTGTGGTTGTGAACAGAACTCTCCTTTGGGAACTATGCATTTATTCTTTATAGGGATAATAGTTGTTTTGTCCCCTGCCATATGGGCGAGATTTGAAAAATCCCCTGTAAAAAAAAAGTTTGGATTCGCCCCCTAACATAGGAAGATTCCCTTGTTTCGCCCCCTAACATAGGAAGATTCCCTTTTTTATTTTTTTATTACTTTTTTATTACTTTTTACTTATTTTAATTCCATGTGGCATTTTTTATTATTATTTTATTGTTTGGTTGTTAAAAGGCTAAATAGATAAGCTAAAATTTGTGTGTCCTACGAGTATTGCACCCAAGACCTAATGATTGCAAAGGAATCCACTTACCACTAAGCTACCAAGACCTAATGATTGCAAAGGAATCCACTTACCACTAAGCTATTTGCTTTTGTTGTTTAGACTCTTGCATCAAGTATATATATTATAATAATTTTTGAAAACATATTTACTAAATATTTATTACATAATTTCTAAAACGTTAACTAAATATTTACTAATATATTTCTAATACATAATTTCTAAAAAATATTTACTAATATATTTACTAATACATTTCTAAAATGTTAATTATATATTTATTACATAATTTCTAAAACGTTAACTATATATTTACTAAATATTTATTACATAATTTTTGAAAATATATTTATTTAATAAATATTTATTAAATAAATATATATTTCACATTTAATAAATATTTATTATATAAATGCATAAATAAATATCAAATATTTATTATATAAATGCATAAACGTTATTTTAAACTAAACTAAATTAAATTAAACTAAATTATTGTAAACTAATATTACATAAAAACGTTACTTTAGTTTTAAATTATAAACCAATATTACATATAAACTAAATTAAACTAAACTAAATTAAATTATAACATTAGTTTTAATTTAGTTTTAATTTGGTTTATTTTTAATTACATAAAAAACGTTAATATTAACTGAACCAAATAAAAATGTTTTTATGTTTTATATAATAATTAATAATTTAACATCAATATACTGTAACAATTTAATGTTAAAAATATAAAAATTATTTTAGAATTAAATGAATGATTTATAAAGATAATATTTATATAAAAAGATGTAATTTAAAAAATACCACTTTGGATCCTCTCCATCAATATTCTCTCCTTCCCTTTCCTTCCTCTCTATCTCTCTCTAAATCTCATTCTCTCTCTTAATTATTTTATGCTTTTTAATGATGAGTGAGAGTGAAATTAAGAGAGATAGAGAGGAAGGAGAGGGAAGGAGAAAATATTGAAGGAGAGGATCCAAGTCCAAAAAATACTGTAGCTTTTAAACTAATGTAATAAACTAATTTAAACTAGTGTAAATATTCATGTAAAACTAATGTTATACTTATAAAATGGGCTTAATTGCAACTTTAGTCCCCATATTTTGTCTTTTTCTTGATTTTGATCCCTCTATTTTAAAAACCACTATTTTAGTCCCTTTTTAAAGTTTTCTATGCGATTTTCGTCCCCCTATTTTGTTTTTTTCTGCAAAATTAGTCCCTATTTTTGTCTCTTTTTCAACAGAAAATTTAGAAGGGGGACCAAAATCGTGGTTTTAAAAATGAGGGGACCAAAATCGAGAAAAAGACAAAATAAAGGGACCAAAGTTGCAATTAATAGTTTGGACTAATATAATAACAAGCAGAAGTGAATAGCTTAGTGGCAATGCATGTGGTTAAAAGTGCTACATAAAAAATAAATGCCACGTCAAATATTTTAATAAACAAATGATTTAATTGAAAAATAACCTTCTAAGTTAGGTGACCCTCACCCGGTCATTTAGCCCAACGGTTGTTAAGCCAATAAGGATTTAATAATAAGCACCAATTGTTGGTTGGCCCAGAGGTCACTGGTACTGGACTTGGTAGGGCAGACTACGGTCTGATCCCCCGCAACCATAGTTAGGAAAAATGGGGCTGCACCACTTAAAAAAACAAGAACCATGTGCTAAAGAAAAATGATCATAGTCGCTAACCGATTTCCCCTACTACGTGAGTGTACGGATAATGGGCTTAATGTGATTGCGCTTGAATGAAAAGAGTGAAAGAAAAACGAGAGATATATGTTAAGTTATAATCCCATGATTCGAATTGGTTTGTATAAGGAGGGAGTTTTGAACATTGTGTCGTTACGGTGTCCTTGGTTTTGAATATCTAGTACCTATCGATCTAACATTAGCCTAGCATCCACGTATGATTAGGAGTCGTGTCGTGCCTTTGTTTTTAAAAAAAATGCTTAATCATTTTCTTTTACCGTGTTGGTTGATTGCTTGAGGACAAGCAATGGTTTAAGTGTGGATGTATTTGATAACGCGAAAATGTATCACATATTTGGCTTGATTTACATAGATTATTTCCCCTTTTTATTTTAATTAAGTTGCTTTATGCTGGTATTATGCTGGTATTTTAATGTGTTTCAGGAATTAAATGTTTACGAAGCTCGCTTGAGAAAAGGAGTAAAAGAGGAAGAAATAAAGAAAATAATATATATATATATATATATATATATATTATATAAATAAAATGGTAATGTGGGCCCCATGCCACACAATATGTGACGATAGTCACACATTAAGTGACGAGGGTCACTTTTTGGTAGCATAAATGTTGCCGAACGGCAACCCAATGGAGACGTCCGTCTCCTACCTTTTTAGGGGGGCGTCTCCTAGTGGAGACGCCCGTCTCCCCATTTTTCTCAACTGCGAGACGTCCATCTCATGATCTTTTTTAAAAGGGAAGACACGCACGTTTCCAGTCCTCCTCTGTGCAGTCAAGTAGTGTTCTTATAATTGAGGAGAAAAAAAGGGACCAGCTAGAACGAGCTGTTACCACAAAGAGTACTATATAAAGAACCGGATATTCACGTAAAAGGGGTTGGACCATGCTTAGTCCCAGCCATGCCATAGTTTTTCTTCAGCATTTTTATTCCAGCATTTTATTTCCAGCAATTGTTTTCTATTTCGTTCATCTTTTCTCACAACAATTTATACACCGAAAATTGTTGTGAACTTTTAACTGGATCTAACCTTACGTTAGATCATAGTATTTTAATTCCTTGTTTTTATTATTTGATCGAAGAATTCTAAGAACAGATCTAACCGGCTTGTGGTGGAGTGTTCTCTATTTCAAGATTCAAGAATTAATTCAAGTTATACTTTCAGGTTTTTATTTTTATTGTTATTTAATTTATAGTTTTATATTCCTTGCTTATAAATTATTGAATATGTCTAAATATATTAATTACGATTGTTTATGCATGTTTAATTTAATAAGTATGTCTGGCTAATTTAATTAAGATATCGGTATGTAGAGCAATTTAACCGTAGGGATCCGAAATAAGTTGGCTTAAATATGTTTTATTAAAAATCACTCGTTTCTGGTTTTGTGTCTAATTTAATTTGCTAAAGTTCTAAAATCAACAGAGCGAGAGTTTGCGATTTTAAAATTGATAAAGGTTAAAATCAACAGAGCGAGAGTTTGAGATCTTTAACTTGATAGTAGACATAAAACATTAGTTTTAAGGACGGCGAAAGCGTATTAAAATTAATTAGAATTTATTTATTTTCAAAAAGTGTTTTTAAACCCTACGCGGGACAGCGAGAGCGTACATTAGGGAATACTAGCATGATCAGAGTCAACAGAGCGAGAGTTTAAGACTAGGAGATTTAAGTAAATAACCTCTTCATGAAATGGGCATTTTATCAATTATGATGTTTTCAAAAAGCTTTTCTAAATCTGATGGGATGGCGAGAGCGTACATTATGAGTTAGGATCGTAGTCTCAATCAATAGAGCGAGAGTTTGAGAGGAGGACTTTTAAATGACATAGTTAGTAAAGATTTTTGATTGAATAAGAATCTGGCCAATGAAACTTCGGATTACCTAAGTTAGACGAATTACATACCGATATCCACACATTTATATTTTATCTAGATTTAAGATTTTAGTTTCCCCTTATAAACAATCCAAATATTCTTAGCCTTAGCTTTACATAGTAACTTTAGATAACGGTAGATCGATTTATAGTCCCTGTGGATTTGATATCTTTTAAAACTACACGACACGACTGTGCACTTGCAGTCTTCCGACTAATAGACACGTAAAGTCGCGATCCGATATGATATTATATCTTATTAACTTATGAAGCATCCCTCCTGAAAAACTTATTAAGAATCCCTAAAGGATAGCAAAACAAATTATTTATATAATTCCTGAAAAACTTAACAAATAACTCTGAAGGATAGTAATGAGTTTGTCATATAGTTCCTAAAGAACATATGAAACATCCTAAAAATTCAAAAAATATTTAATTTCTTATATTGTTCCTGAAGAACATATAAAACATCCCTAAAGGATCGAAATATATTGAATTTCTTATATAGTTCCTGGAGAACATATAAAGCATCCCTGAAGGATAGCAAAATAATGAATTTCTTATATAATTCCTGAAGAACATATAAAGTATCCTGAAGGATAAATGAATTTGAAATTATGAATTTGTTTTATAGTTCATGAATAACCGAGGATAGAAAAAAATAATAAATTTGTTTTATAGTTCTTGAATAACTAAAGATTTACAAATACTATTATTTTTATTAATAAAAAGATTTGTGATTGAGTTCCTGAAGAACTGCATAAAAAGATTTGTGATTGGGTTTCTGAAGAACTTCGTATAAGATTTGTGATTGAGTTCTTGAAAATTTTCAAAAGAAAAAAAAATTATTGTTGAATTCCTGAAGAACTAAGCATTTACCATACATTGGTTTACATGAGTTTTTTAAAATATTCACATTGAATAATTTTTTTATCATGAACTATAAAGAACATGTCAAAGATTATAACAAAGTTAGTGTTCAAATGTTCTTAAAGAATTGCATACATCCAGAAAAGACTCATATTTATATAAGAATTGTATATATCAGATCTATGATCTAGCTCTCGGAAAAAGAAATTATATATATTATAATTTATTATAAATGATCCCTAAAGAATTGTTCAAAATAATTTATTTTATGCATTATGCATTAATCAAAGAATGATTATCCTTTGATGATTGATAAAAAATAATTATTTCAGGGATTCTATATGAACTATATCAATCATGTTAAACAATCCCTGAAGGATTGTATCAATAATATTAAAGAATCCCATAAGTATTAAATTAATAATGCTAAAGTTTATTGAAAATATTATTATTATTATTAAAGAATCCCAGAAAGATTGTATAAATAATATTTAAAAAAATCCCATAGAAAATATTATTATTTTTATTAATAAAATATTTATGATTGAAATCCTGAATAACTACTTAAAAACATTCATGATTGTAAATTTATTAATATTTAAAAATATATATTTCAAAACTAAATGTTATTAATTTGTTATAAGTTATTGATTGACAAAATTAATGTGATTAATTTAATATTTATTTTACAAGAGAATGTTATAGTTTTGTGACTATTTTATTAAGATTGACAAGTATTTATTTGATAATTAAAGGTTATGAATTTGTTATCAATTTGCGTTATTGTTATTAGTGTGTTTTATAAAAATATAAATAAAACAAATCGCCTAAATATAAAATGAATTTCTTCTGTATGTTAGATATTTATTTTTTAAATTTTTATATTGTGAAGATAATTCTTAATGGTGATTTGATTGAATAAATTATTTCCTTAAAAATAACGCATTTTATAATATACATATATTTTTCTTTTGTTTAATTTTATTATAATTCTTGCATAAAATATTTAGAGTTATTTATATTTGTTGAATAGTTTTTGTACTCTACAATATATATACATAAAGCGTAAGAAAAATGTAGTAATATGATTTAAGTACTACATGATTATTATCAAAATTTATAAATTTTTATTTTTTTATTTAGATTTCAAAATTTTAATTAAATTATATGCCATCCATTTTTAAAAATATAGTTTATATAAATAATTTTTTTATTTACTATGGATTGAAACAACTTAGAAGAATATAAACATATGTATTAAAGTAAACTAGAAGTTTACAGATCACACTTAAGTGAACGATCGGCAAAATTGGTTTGGTCATTTAAAATGTATTATGATGTGAGAATTGTTGGCAAAATTGGTTTGGTCATCTAGAATGTATTATGATGCGAGAATTAGTTTTGAAGAATCAGAAGTTTCTTCAATCTAATAAGTTTGTGTGTTTTCAAAGAAAAATTTGAGAAATTGAGTTTTTATGACATTGATTGTTGCATCGACTAAAAGATCATGCATATGTCTCTACTCACAACCAAAAGTTTGTGAAATTATTTTCTCAACTAATTAGACTAAGATCTTGTTTTCTGGATTATTTTAGAAATTCCTATATAAGTATCACATATATTATTAAAATTGATATGGAATATCATGTAATATATATTCATAAAAAGAAAATGGACCCGAAGATCCATTCTTTAAACGTCTAAAGTTAATTATATGGTTGATACTTATGAGATCATCAATTCTAAATTATATATTTGAAACACCCAAAATATGGTATTAAAATATTTATTCGCATCAAGCCAACAAGATACTATATCTTAGTCCTCCCTAATTTATTCTAATACTTCTCATCTAAGTTTATTCTAATACTTCTCATCTAAGTGAATCTCTTGATATGTTGTGTATATTCCAATTGCTCCAATATAATACATTAAGATGAGTCACTTCACTAGATTTTTTCCCACTGGATTTTTTCTAGTGAACGTTTTAACGAGGCATATCCAAAACAAACATCCAAGGGAGAGTGTTATGAATAATTGGATATTTGTTTTCAATGATTTTATTCCTTATTTATAACCATTTGTATTTATTACATTGTTTAGATATTGTCCTATAAATAGGATCAATCTCTTACATAGTTACATATCAATATCAATACAACCATTTACTCATTACATGTAACTATCTGGTGAATGTCAAATGCAACTATGTAAAAGAATTTATTTTATGACTAATAAGAGAATTTTTAAAACATACAAGGAAAAATTATGTAGTGTTAATTTGAAAAAAGTTTAGTTAATCATAAAAAAATTATTTTAAATAAATAAAGCTGTCAGAATAAATTTTATATATATATATATATATATATATATATATATATATATATATATATATATATATATATATATATATATATATATATATATATATATATATATATATATATATATATATATATATATATATATATCAATTATTTAATAAAAAACGTAAATATAAATGTGAATGAAAAAAAACAATTCTTTTTTATTAGGCAATGCAGTGGTTCATTATATTTGAGTGTGTAATATTTGTAGTTATAAGTTATTGTCAACCTTTTAACATCAGTTCTATGAGTTATTTATATCAGTTTCAACACATATAAGGAGAACCTACTACAATATCATAACTAAATTAGGATGTGAAACAAATTCTAAATTTCTACCTGTTTAGTTAGAAAATGCTAACTACTTAGTATATTCTTAATTTAATATATTTTGTTCAGCCAAATCTTTTAATATTTAAATAATATCATTTGAATAATGTATAAGTCCTTGCTAATTTAAAAACTTATCATCAATATTTCTATGTTTCAAATTGACACCTTTCGGGTCCAGTCTAAATAATGTAGAGGCCCTACTTTAATTTTCTAAATAGGTCTCTAATAAATAAATAATTTTAAAAAAAATCATCATATATTTAAATTATAAATAATATTAAAATTAAATAAAAAAATTATTTAGAAATATTTTTGTAGATGTATATATATTTTCTGTCTGTATATCTTTTACTTTTTTTCGGACATTAATTCATTTTTATTCAAACGGGTCACTACCACTATAATATTTTTTAGTTGACATTTATTCTTTTTTATTCGGACATTCACTATTTTTACGGGTCACTACCACCCTAATATTTTTCTTATGTGAATTTTACCACTGAAACTCACTACTTTCACGGGTCGCTACACCATAATACTTTTTTTTAAAGCAATAACACTTCTAAGTATTAACCATGAAATCAGATAAAGGTATATTTTCTCATTCACACTATATTCATATTTGTTTATCCCAATAAACTTACATTGTTGCCTACAATTTTAACCCTTTGAATAATCTAAATATTGTTTTTGCTTTGGACTATTTCATACATATATTACTTCATGTTTAATTTCTCAATAACACTTTCATTCAATATTAATTTTTCTAATTCTTTATTTTCTATTCTTTTCAGATTTTTTTGGTACAATTCAATCTAAGATGTCATATACAATCGAAGTTCTTTTGAAGACACTCTTTGCATATTACATTTCCAACTTTTTTTTTATAAAAAAAATAACTACTATATATAGCTTCATTACATTTATATTATATTTTATGAATCTTAATTTAACATTTTTTATTCGAGTTTTTAAATTTCTATTTATGCATTTATAATACATTATTCATCTTAAGATTTGAATTACCCGTGCGGACGCACGGGTCTTCAACTAGTATATTATTAAAATTGATATGGAATATCATGTAATATATATTCATAAAAAGAAAATGGACCCGAAGATCCATTCTTTAAACGTCTAAAGTTAATTATATGGTTGATACTTATGAGATCATCAATTCTAAATTATATATTTGAAACACCCCAAATATGGTATTAAAATATTTATTCGCATCAAGCCAACAAGATACTATATCTTAGTCCTCCCTAATTTATTCTAATACTTCTCATCTAAGTGAATCTCTTGATATGTTGTGTATATTCCAATTGCTCCAATATAATACATTAAGATGAGTCACTTCACTAGATTTTTTCCCACTGGATTTTTTCTAGTAAACGTTTCAACGAGGCATATCCAAAACAAACATCCAAGGGAGAGTGTTATGAATAATTGGATATTTGTTTTCAATGATTTTATTCCTTATTTATAACCATTTGTATTTATTACATTGTTTGGATATTGTCCTATAAATAGGATCAATCTCTTTGTAGAAATACACCAGTGAAAAAATATAGAATTATTCTCATCTTTCTCTCTTCTCTTTTATCTTCTTTCTCCTTATTTTATAACACAATATTAATAATAAATATTTATTACTATTATTTCTTATTATTTAATAATAATATATTAGTATTATTATTATTAATATTTAACTTTTTGAAATTTTTAAAATTGAAAATGCTGCACATTTATTTATTAGATAAAAATATTTAATTAACTAGTATTAACTTATCACTAAAATTTAATTAAAATAAAATAAATTTTTAGGTATTTATAAGTTTTTTGGTACCATATCTTTAACACTATTGTATTTCTAAATTATTAGAGGATTGATTGATGATAAAATACATAAATATAATAATAAAATGTTTTATGTCACGAATCACTATCGACACAATATCAAATTTATTTTAATCAACTATTATTTTTACTTGACAAACAAATCCTTATTTTCAAATGTTAATTTTTTTTGTCTATTTTACGAGGCTTTTTTTTATAGTTATTTAATAATTTGAGTTTATATGAACATCAATGTTCATTTTATAATTTCCAACAATATTATATTAAATTATTTCGGCCAATAAATATAAAGATCAACTTAACGTAAATAAAATTTAGTAAATTCTTTACTACTAGTGATTGATTGATTTTGCAATTGATTTTAAATAAATAAATTTTATAAAATTGATTATAATTAAAGAAAATCATTCATATTCCCTCTAATCATTATTAAAATTGATTATACTTGTTGATATATAAATGATATTTTTGAAAGATTAATAAACAAAATAAATTTATTAAATTTATTAATTATTTTTTAAATATAAGAAAAAGATTATGGATGATAAGAAAAGATTAATAAAATAATTAAATTAATTGAATTTATTATTTTAAACACGTGCAAAAATTTATGAATTTATAATAAGAGAGTATATATTTTAAAAGTTTGTTCTGTGGTCTCTATTCTAAAATCTTATTTTTAATTTATACTATTAATTTATATTGCATAAATTTCATATAATATATTTTATTATGAATTAAATATTTATAATAAAAATAAATTAATTAATCAATTCATTTTATAAAAAATAAAAAATGAAGTTTAAATTATATCAGCAAAATATTTTAATATTTATTGTTATTTTCATATTTTTATTAGAAATATGCAAATTATATCTTCAAATCTATTAAATGTATTGACTTTTTTTTTTTAAAGTTTGTAAGAAATTACTGTACTTATATTTAAAGTTAAACAACATTAGTTTGGCTTAATTTCCTTGTTACTTTATTAGAGGATGACTTTTTAGGAGTTTTAGGTCTTACATTAATTCCTGTATAATTTTTCTTTCGGACTTCGTTCTTCTTTATTACCGAAAAAAATAGAGATGACAATTGTAACGCTCCGTATTTAATAAATTATTTAATTAAATTAATCAAGGATTTATTCGTGGAAAAAAAATTAAAATAACCATGTTTAATAAAAATAATACAGAAAAAACCAAGTTTTCGGGGTATTTACCAAACTGTCTAGGTTTGGGACCGACTGGAAGTGAATACGCCAAATGAAATGGCGCATGCATGTCTCACAAGTCAATCCATTTGGCGCATTAGGCCAAAAATTAGGGCAAGAATTTGCAAGCCATATGGTTTGGCGCATAAGGCCATGCTTCAACACATAGGCGCCATATGGTTTGGCTCCTATGTGTTCTCCCTTTTTTTCCAAAATTAACCCTATTCGGGTATTTTCGCGTACCGTTTTTTATTCCGGCCTTGTATATTCGTAAAACGTCTGATAAATCGAGTTCGTTAAAGATTCTCTTACCCTAAATAATGTTTGCGTTGTCGATTTCGATTTTTCACTAAAGCACAATTTATTGATTAAAGACGGAGGAAAGGTTACAAGAGGTGGTAAGCGTAACTGTTACATTGTCCTAAAAAAAATACAGAGTAGATTAAACTTGCGTCGAGGTTGAGCCACGACTAGGGCATCTTTTTCTATTGTGCCCCACCTGACGACAAATGTTGCATTTTCGTTCCATTTTGTCGTGGACATCCATTTCGGTTCTAATCCGTGTACTATTGGGACGCCCTTTTTTCTTTCGCCGCATTGCGTCGTTGTGCCAAACTACCTCTCCATCATACTCAGGCCAGTAATCCTCCTTGGCCACCACAGGAAACGCAACACTGTAAACTCTGAGCAATGTCTGAGTCTTGTAAATCGGAGACAGTAGTGATTTAGCGTCGCGGTGCGCATACGCACATGCAGCTATGACGTGCGAGCAAGGCATACGAAAAGCTTGAAACCTTCCACAGTCGCACCAATCTTCGTCTAGAAGAACCCTATATTGTTGTCTTGGTAATCCCTCATTGTGGTCAATTGTCTCGCGCACACTGAACGTGCGATTGAATCGGTCGAAAGAAGTTACTTGATGAGTGTTCGCTTTTGCCGATTGCTGTTGCATAAATTTCATGCAACTATCACTTAATAGTTGACCAGATTGCCTAACATCACCCCATTTCCTGCCTCTCGTTGAGAAGAGTGAAGCCATCCTAAAGTATGTAGCCTCCACTAGTGCTGTGATTGGAAGGTTACGAATGCCTTTGAAAACGCCATTCATGGATTCCACGAGATTTGTCGTCATATGGCCCCATCGCACGCCCTTGTCGTAAGCCCTTGTCCATTTCTCCCTAGAAAGGTTATCTACCCAACTACCTGCCTCTGGATTTGCCATTACAATCTCACTCCGATAATGCTGGAATGTGGGTTGGGTCAATGCATAACCAGCATTGACCAAGGCCTTTCTTAGATGTCTGTCCTTGATCTCCCGCATGAAGTTCTGGGCGATGTGGCGAATACAATAGACGTGTTTTGAAGGGGGGTCATGCCATCCGTTTGCTAGATTATTATAAGCACTCTCTATGGAAGCGTGCCTATCAGAGATTAAACATATGTCAGGCTAAGGAGCAACATGATCTCGGAGGTTCCTTAGAAAGAAACTCCAACCCGCCGCAGTTTCACCTTCGACGATTGCAAACGCCACTGGAAATATGTTGCTGTTCCCGTCTTGTGCAACCGCCATGAGCATGGTTCCTTTGTATTTGCCGTATAACCATGTCCCATCAATTTGAAGTATGGGTTTACAATGTGCAAATCCCCGTACGCAAGGTTTGAACGCCCAAAAAAGCCGATGGAATATTCCATTTCCTTGGACAGGGTTTCCATCCGGGGCATGCGCGGGCAGTGTCTCTAGAATAGTAACAGTGCCAGGTGCGTAACTGTGTAGCGCATTGAGGTATCGGGGAAGAATTTTGTATGACTCCTCCCAGTTGCCGTAGACTGTCTCAATTGCCTTTGTTTTTGCAACCCACACCTTTCTATAAGATGGAGTGTAGTTGAAGGTTGTAACGATATGCGAGATAATATTTTTGACCTTCAGAGACGGATCAGAGCTTATTAGAGGCAAGATCTCCTGACAGATGAGATCGGCACTGAGTTTTGTATGATCCTGGGAAGTGTTAGGGTTTACACACGTGTGTTGCTGCGTAATCGACCCTATTTTCCATGCATTACTTCTCTTCCTATAAGAAGCCAACAGTCTGAAGCCACACTCTGGATTCTTACAAGTGATTACATACCGTTCCAGGTTTGAACGATCTACTTCAAAATCAACGTTGTGCGCCATGTGCCATTTTTTTATTGTTCTAAGACAAGACTCCTTAGAGGGAAACTTGTCTCCTTCCTTTAATTCATCGTCAGTTTGGATGTACGGTGTGAAGAAGATGTCGGATGATGGTTCGTCACCTTCTAGGTTCAAGTTACTCATATGTGTTGGAGGTGCGTACACATGAGCTGGAGGCACCAACGTTTGTTGCTCGTCGTCGGATTCCTCGTTGACCATGTCGTCAAATTCAGTTTCCAGATCTTCTTCTTCCTCGTCTATGACATCAACTTCTTCTTGCTCGTTAACTGGTGGGTCTATAACTTGTGACTGGACAATCTGAGTTTCTTGTGTCCCAACCTGTAGAGTAACGTACAACTCGATGGAATCCAAGCCAGAGTATTCGTGGGTTGTAAACATATCTTGCAGGTCTTCGTCAGTGGCAATCTCCATCTCATAAAACTTGACGGTGTTGTCGTCATTGAAAGAGGGACATTGGTAAAAAAACGTTTGCAATAGGACCCATTGCAATCTTAGCGTATAGTCGCTGAATGAAGTACGAAAAGTTTGCTCTTTTGCTTAGCAAAAATGGAACAACCTGAGTGTTTCTCATCACAAAACCGGCTATTTCATGAGAGTAAGTCTCACCGTTTAGATGAGCATGCACAAGGTACTGGGTAGATGAAGCCATTTCGACGGGGAAGTGTGTGGGTGTTTTAAGATGAAGTCAGATTAGGCAAAATTGCTAGTGTGAGTTGTAATCTTTAGAAAATATTGGGTGTCTTATATATGGGTGTCTTACAAGTGATTACATACCGTTCTAGGTCTACCAAAGGATTCCAAATTGATTATGAAAGACAGACACACTGATCTAGGTCTACCACAAGATTCCGAATTGATTATAAAAGACAGACACACTGATCTAGGTATGTATATATATATATATATAAACATATTTTAATAATTATATATATATATATATACACATATATATATATATATATGTATTTGAATTAATTATTATATTTTACTGTATATATAAATTCAGTTATGTATATAATTAATAATTATGTATTTTAATTATCGCACATATCCGTTAGGGTAATTGATGTTCAGACGACAACAACTAACACAACAACCACATTTAATTTAATTCAATGATCCGGCGTTGACAACACAAAAGACAGATACACTGATCTAGGTCTACCAAAGGATTCCAAATTGATTATGAAAGACAGACACACTGATCTAGGTCTGCCACAAGATTCCGAATTGATTATAAAAGACAGACACACTGATCTAGGTATGTATGTATATATATATATATATATATATATATATATATATATATATATAAACATATTTTAATAATTATATATATATATGTATTTGAATTAATAATTATATTTTACTGTATATATAAATTCAGTTATGTATATAATTAATAATTATGTATTTTAATTATCGCACATATCCGTTAGGGTAATTGATGTTCAGACGACAACAACTAACACAACAACCACATTTAATTTAATTCAATGATCCGGCGTTGACAACACAAAAGACAGACACACTGATCTAGGTCTACCAAAGGATTCCAAATTGATTATGAAAGACAGACACACTGATCTAAGTCTGCCACAAGATTCCGAATTGATTATAAAGGACAGACACACTGATCTAGGTCTGTATATATATATATAAACATATTTTAATAATTATATATATATATTTTAATTAATAATTATATATATTTTAATTAATAATTATATTTTACTGTATATATAAATTCAGTTATGTATATAATTAATAATTATGTATTTTAATTATCGCACATATCCGTTAGGGTAATTGATGTTCAGACGACAACAACTAACACAACAACCACATTTAATTTAATTCAATGATCCGGCGTTGACAACACAAAAGACAGACACACTGATCTAGGTCTACCAAAGGATTCCAAATTGATTATGAAAGACAGACACACTGATCTAGGTCTGCCACAAGATTCCGAATTTATTATAAAAGACAGACACACTGATCTAGGTATGTATATATATATATATAAACATATTTTAATAATTATATATATATATATATATATATATATATATATATATATATATATATATTTTTTAATTAATAATTATATATATTTGAATTAATAATTATATTTTACTGTATACATAAATTCAGTTATGTATTATTAATTATATATATTATCTGTTATATATATAATTAATAATTACGTATATATATTTTAGTTAATAAATATATATATTTTAATTAATAATTATATGTATTGATGTTCAGACGACAACAACTAACACAACAACCACGTTTAATTTAATTCAATGATCCGGCGTTGACAACACAAAACAACCGGTGAATCACGATATTACATTGCAAAAAAAGAAAATAACACAGAACAACTGGTAGTACACGCTCACTCATTGCAACAAATAAAACAACACTTAATCTAAACTACTCAAGTATCACTGCAAGAACGAGGGGATTTTCAACGCCTCGGTTAACTTCTCTACTGTGTGTCCAAAATATTAGATCCACGTCCACATCGTCTTTCACACGATCCCAATAATACATGTACGTGCCTTCAGGGTTATTATCCGTCAACGTAATGTAGGGACATCGGTAATCTATCTGTTTAACTTTCCTGGTTGGACCATCCAGCTGACGAAACCCAGTGTTGATGGCTCTAACAATTCTCTGGAAATTCCAATGGGGGTTAAGGCAAACCCGCATGTGACTACCTTCTTCAAAGAAGACCACAGCCCAAACTGAGTTCATTTTTTGGTGTTTGCAGTAAGAATGAAAGAAGAGTTAGTCCTTCAACTCCACACACACACACCTCTATTTATAGCGGGTGAAATACGGAATTAAAAAATTGTGTTAATTATTAATAACTTATATAATAATTGGAAACCTTGTAACAATAAAAAATCATTTCATTGAAATATGCTAAGAGCATTTAATTGAACGGTACAGAAGTTACTGAAATGATAAAGAAACTGCGGTGTCTAGGATATTACAACGGTTAAAACAATGTCTTCTCTGTCCTCCATCATTCGAGTACATTGGATGTCGTCTTCCATAGTCTCCCACCAACGTTGTCTTTCTAGAAAAACACCACCCCTTGTTCTAAGTCTCTTGATAGATCTGATTTGTTTGCCTGGACTGTACTCCCCGTCCAAAAACCTAAGGATGGTTCTCTTAAGCTGGTCCATGGAATGGATATTCCAAAACATTACCTGCATGGGAGGTTTGACGGTAGAGAAAATAACGTATCCGTTCCTTCGACGAAAGTCTGGTTGATAGTCCAAACGCCTCACAGGTGGTGGAGGCTCAGAAGTCCGATGCGTGCTAGCTGGCCTTATTCGAGATCTCATTTTTTTGTGTGTGTACTAATGCACACAAGAAACCCTAATTTATAGAGGGATGGACGCCTTGCCTTAGGTCTGTATCACAATTAGGGTTTCATCTAGGGTTTCATCCACTAGACAAAAACGTAAACCCTAATTTAAAAAAAAATGGTTATACTAATGTGCCAGATGAAATGGCGCATTAGTGATATGCTTAACAGGAAGGCGCCAGATGGTTTGGCGCATAAGAAGGAATTTTAAAAAAAAAAAGCCAAATCATTTGGCGCATATGTACTATATGTGGACCCCTCTTGGCCCCACATGGTCCCCACCTGCATGCGTCCGAAACGAGTTACTGTAACCTAGCATGCGTCTGAATCATTTTCTGATCCGATTCCTGATAAGATTCCTGATAAGATTCATGGCACGATTCTTCCTACTACTGCATGCATGCTACCCGAGCTGTCACCTAGTTATGAGCTGCATGCATGCTACCCGAGCTGTCACCTAGTTATGAGCTGCATGCATGTCACCATGTCTTGTCACCGAAAGTTAGCCTGCATGCATGCCAACAATTTCTGCAGAAGCAACACCTAGCAACTATGGAAGTGTTGACATGTCCAGCATGCAGCTTGTTACCGTTTTTGCCTCATGAGTATATAAACCACTTAGAAGTCTGCAGAATTCGCACCATTTTCACTCATCTACTCTCACAAGAATCCTATTGCAATCAACTTCCAAATTTTCATCCTTCAACCATGTCTCTCCTAATAATGGGTGATACACACAGAGGAACCCCCGAGAACATCGCTACCTTTGTAAGTATTTTAGTATTACGTTAATATCATTGCATTTAAGTCTGTGATTAACTAACTGAATTTTTTTGGCATACATACTATTTTCAGAACACTCAACGTTTTCGCACTCGTAGTCACTCGACCATAGCTCCGGACGACCGCATTAGACCATACTTGGACGTTGCTGGTTTCGGACCGATTAGCAGAATCGCCGAGTCTTCTATTGACCACAAATTTGTTCTTGCTTTGCTAGAACGCTGGAGGCCGGAGACACACACATTCCATCTTCCAACAGGGGAGTGCACCATCACCCTGGAGGATGTTCATATGTTGCTAGGCCTTCCAGTTGACGGTAAGGCAATTAATGGCTGTGTCATGCAGGCGAATTCCTTATGCTTTCAGGCAATTGGCATAGACTTGATAGAGGGAGCAGTTGGTGCTAGGGGGCAAGGTGTTAACCTTAAGAGGTTAAGGGAGTATTATGATCGGTTTCACTTGGATGATGCGTCTCCCCAAGAGACCATACTTCAAAAAACTAGGTGCTACCTACTCTTGCTAATTGGAAACGTTTTGTTCCCAGATAGCACTGGTAACACTGTTAACTTTATGTATCTTCGTCTACTAATGGATTTTACTAGGGTTGGTCTATATAGCTGGGGGTCTGCAGTGCTGGCTATGGTGTACCAATCACTGTGCAAGAACTCAAGAGCTGATTCTTGCACATTCTATGGATGCGCCCTGTTGGTGCAGGTGTGGGGGTGGTGGAGGATGCCCATACTGGCCCCGGTTAACAATGGCAGCTGGACCTTTCCGTATGCGCTGAGGTAAGTTTTTAGTATACCGTTTTTTTCGTACACATTCTACTCCATTCTAACTAAATCATAATATTTTCGTTGTAGATTTTGTGTGAAAAAAATGGACTTCACACTAAATCCGCGGTCAAATATCACAATGTACCGCACGCTAATTGATCACCTAGGACCCCATCAAGTATTATCTCTAATCCTTTTCTTTTTTTATTAGAGTATTTTTTATAAATAATTTTCCCCGAAATAATGTATAACTCTCATGCATGCAGTTCATATGGCGACTGTATCTCGAATGCGAGTATGAGCCTAGAGCTCAGGATGCAGAAATTTGGACGACAAAGTGTTGCCTAATCCGGTACAACATCATAGAAATGCATCAAAGTGACCGGGTCATGCTACAGTTCGGAATGCGTCAACGTATATCGGACCCTCCAGTTTACTTGGGAGTGTGGCACCTCAGAAGAGTTAACCATCAATGGACACACCAAAACTGGAAGGATTTTGCACCCGATCACCGCCAGATGTGGAAGGACCGTCGCCAGTATGTCCTGAACTTCCCCGTCAGTGACCATGAAATGAAACCGTCCCTCGAATACATGAGTTGGTATCGTACAGCTACATCCCCTAACTTGTTTATTGCAGCTCCGTTCTATTTAATTGATCCCCGTGCACACAACTACATCTTGCCACAACAACAACAACCGAAAGAGGAACAACAACAACAACTACGGCAACAACAACGACAACAACAACAACGCCAACAACTACAGCAACAACAACTCCAACAACAACAACAACAACAACAACAACAACTCCAGCAACAACAACAAAATCTTTTCAGTACTCCATCCCGTTCCGCCCGCAACTACCGACAATCAAATATTTTCCAATCCCAGTCTCAACCATTACAAGAATATGAAGACCACCATCATTCCTCGGACCAATATCAGACCCAATCACAACCATTCGGATTTGCAGCGTTTGCAGGGTCCACAAGGGCATTCGGCCAAAACCTTACTCCCGGTTCGTCTAGCCTTCATCTAAGTCCCGACGATGGTCCTCATGGTGAATCATCTCACCGTGGCACCCCCTCCGGCTATGCAACACCGTCAAACCAATTCGGCTTTAATCAGGGTAGTTCTAGTGCTGCTGGATGCTACGAACCTGAAGTCTTTTCCCAACCCACTCCACCACCACGACTTAACACGTTTGAGGGGATGGGTAACCGACTTTACAGCAGCGGCTTTCCGGATAATTATGGGGGCGTCGACGAATTCATAGACAGCGACCCACGAGACATCCCACTTCCAGGCCCAGTGACACAAACCCAGTAAGAAGCACAAAGGGGCAGGGGTAGGGGTAGAGCTAGGGAAAGGGGTGGTGCCAATATTCGCGGCGGGATCAACGATCGCGATAAACGTGTCATAACAAGACGAAATTGCGGAACGGATGGCTATCTTGGTGATGGACGCCATTGATCATTTTGTTGTATTTTCTTTAATCAATTGTATCGTTTCTCTAATTATTTGTAACCGATGTTTCGTTTCTTTATTATATTGAAATCGATGTTACATTTTCAGTTTACAAAATATCAATTTGCGTTTTGTGCACTATATTTTTTAGACTAAAAAAATATTTTGAAAATTTATTTATATATATATCTTAACAAATAAAATAAAAATGGAATTTTAAAAATAAATATATTAACAAATCTTAACTAAAATAAATAAAAAAAAAAGAAAAAAAAAAGGATTGGCCTTATGCGCCAAATGGTTTGGCTATTAGGGCAAAACCCTAAACTTATGCGCCATTCCATTTGGCGCAAACACCCTTAATTGTGGTGTTAGCCAAATGGTTTGGCGTATGCACTAGAAACCTACACTTATACGCCATTTCATTTGGCGTATCCACTTATCTGGGGTCCCAAACCTAGACAGTTTGGTAAATACCCCGAAAACTTGGTTTTTTCTGTATTTTTTTTATTAAACATGGTTATTTTAATTTTTTTTCTTTATTCGATGGAATTAGTTGAAGTCGGGATTTATCGGTATTATTCTAAAGGCGTAATTGGATTAATATGTTGATTTGAGCAGTTAAGTTGTGGTCGGATTAGTCGGAGGAATACAATTGCGAGATGGTATGAATTGCGTTACGGATCAATTGTAGTCGTAGAATATTATTGGGAATAATATTTGTTATGTTATGTGATTATTTATTTATGTGTGTTTGGCTTAATTGAGTAATTAGAGGAATATTATGAATTGGGCTTAAGTGGAAGAAATATAACACAGTGAGATTGGATTGTGGGTTAAACCCAATTAAGAAAAGAAGGATAGTAAGAGAGTTAGGTTTTTAGAGACATAACTCTCATTTGGAAAAAGAAGAGAAAGAAGAGAAAGAAGAGAAAGAAGGGAAGAAAGAGGAAAGCTATGGCATGAAGAGGAATGACTCCATTGAAGAAGGAGAAGCTTTTGCCAAGGTAAGGGTGGGGTTCTTACTATCTAAGGGTTGGCATGATGATGGGTATGGTAGAAGTTAGGTCTCATAATTGGAATCCATGAATGTGTGAAGAATTGCAATGTTGATGAATGTTCAAAATTGGTAAATGGTTTGCTGAGAATTTGATGTATTATTAGAGGTTTAGATGAGTGGATGATGTTATGAATTATGTCCAACCTTTAACCTTTCAATTTCATAGTTTTGTATTGTTAGGGTTTATGATGAAATTGCATGAATTTGTGGTTGAAAACATGTTTTGAATGATGATTTATAATGAATGATGTTAGATGTTGTGATTATATGTGTTTAATTGATATTTGGAATGAGTTTTGGATGGTGGAAGTGGAATTATGCAGGTCTGTTCGCTCTGTTATTTTCTGTATAATCGCGCGTCCGCTAAGCGGGCTCAGGCTCGCTAAGCGGATGTTGTTAAATTTGGAAAAATTCGTGAGCTTGCTAAGCGGATCTCTAGCCCGCTTGAAGCGCGCTGGTGGTCTGCTAAGTGGAGCTCAGCAAAGGTTCGCTACTGTCCCTAGCCGCTTGAAGGCGGCTAAGTGGACCTGTTTGTGCAAAATTGGTTCAAACTTTGAAATGATGTATCTTTTGATCCGTAACTCCGTTTTATGCGCCGTTCGAAGCGTTAAGAAGCTAATTTAATTATCTATATGATAGGATAGATTATGTTAGTATTTGATGACTTAATTATGATGAGGCTGTTTTAATAACATGTATGTATGTGAATATGTGTTATGGCTTGATGAAATGTGAATAACATGTGTTGATATGATACGTTGTAAGTTATTCATATCGTATACCGTAATGAATTGATAAGGATGTGCACACATGTATTGGAAATTGTTTACTACATGTATAATGAGATGTTGAATTGGTGAATACTATGAGTATGATCTATAGGTGAGTGATAACATGTTACTTGAATCGTATCTATGTAATATGTGAATTGATGTTGATTGATAATAATAATGTTGGCATGATATGTGATATGTTATTCATGATGAGTGTGAATGATTATATGCTAATTGTTGTGATGATGAATGCTTTGTGATTGTTTGTATGCCGTGAAGATGTAGTTGAGATGCAACACCTTACTATGAATAGTAATGATAGGTTGTTGTTGTTGCTATTGTACGTATTGATATGTACGAGTCGATAAAGATGTTGTATGCTATATGCGATTAATTGTGCGTATTGATATGTACGAGTCGATAAAGATGTGGTATGCTATATGCAATTAATTGTGCGTATTTGATATGTATGAGTCGATGATGATGCCATGTGATGAATTAACAATATATATGAAGTTGAATATAATATGTCAAGATGATTACTTGAATTGTTGGTAATAAGATGAATTGTTGATGTTTGTTGTTAACTAGATGGATTCGTTGTTGTTGTGATAACATGATGAATTTGTTGTCGTTGTGCTAGTATGTGGAATTTGTTGTTGTTGTTGTTGTCGTAGACCCAACTGTCAATGTCGATAAGTTGTAATTGTGACGTATTATGAAGTAAAGTGACGCATTCTTATGAATGATGATGATTTTGTTGTTGTTGAAGTTCGACATTATATTGATAATGTTCGATGGTGATTTAGATGATGGTGTTTAGTCGATATTTGTGTTTATGTTGTGTTTGTGTGGATGTTGCATTCATTGCATAAGAGAGACATGGCCTTAATGGAAAGAGCGACGAGGCCTTAATGGCAAATAGCGACGTGTGCCCAATGGCAAATTTTGAGACGTGGGAGTTTTACTCCAAATGGTACCACATGCATTTGGATAACTTTGAGTCACATTCGAGTCACATTGAATTGCATTTGAATTGCGCTTGTATTGTTGAGATGATGAGATGTTTGTTGTGACGTGATGATGAGATGTTTGTCGTGATGTGTTGGAATCTTACTTGTGAATTGCATATATTGTCATTGTTGACATTGTTGCCATTTCATAAGTTAATTATGTGATTTGAATTGTTGAGACGATGATATGTTTGTTGTAACATGATGATAGTGTAATTGTGAATTTGAATATGTTGTCTTAATTGATTAATAACATTGTTGCCGTTTTAAAAGTTGTATTATATTGGTAAGTTTGTTTTGCGATGAAAATTGTTGTAAGATGTTATGTGATGCGAAGTGGTGAAATCATGTATGATCTATACCTCCTATATTATTTATCATGCATTCCTTTATATTGTAAGATATCTCCCCTTTGCTGATATTTCCCCTACCATGGGAAATGGGCAGGTATTCAAGATTAGTCGTGGATGTTCGAGATTATTGATGTGAAGTCTTTTTCTTGCTTTATGGCAAGTCGAGTTGGTGTCCATTGCTCTGATACGTAGCATTCGGGGGAATAGTCGTTATTATTTAATTGTTGTATTCCATGATGACATTTGTTTTAAGTTGAATTGAAAGATGTTTATAAGTTGAAATTGGAAGTTGTTGGATAAAGTTTTATTTCCGAATGTTATGTATCTTTGTTAAATGAAATATAAGTATGTTTGTTTGGTTAAGTCGAAATGTGATATCCCATCGTTTGATGAATATTTTTAAATGTACTATGATTTTTGCTTATAATTGCGGGGTAGAATTGGGGTGTTACAACAATCATTAGAATTTGTACAAAATACCTTAATACTTTTTATCCAATTTTATTTATTTATTTTAATTCATTATAAAATATATTTAAAATAATATTTATGTATTACTTTTTAATACTTTATTTGTTTTTCATATTTTTATTTTGAAAAATATTTTTATATTAATATTATCCTTTATGTTTCTCGATCACGGTCTATTATTAGTTTTTTAAGCAGTCACTGGTTAGTTGTGATTCATCATAGAATTTTCATAGAAAATTTCTCATCCAACCCCATGGATCTCTTACACACTATAGAATTTTTCATTTTTGCCCCCAGCTTCCGTAGATGGATCTCCGGAAGCACCCCATATTTTGAAAAAAATTTGATTTCTTCCGTAAATGCATCTACGGAAGTGTAATAAACTAGTGTATATGGGGAGAAAATACACATAAAATCAGTTCAGGGATTTTCCGTAGATGCATCTACGACAATCCAAACCAAACCAAACCGAAATAAAACCGATTGTTTGTGGTTCGGTTCTAAAACCGAACCGAACCAATAAAAACTGATGTGGTTTGGTTCGATTCTCGATTTTAGTTTTTAAGAACCGCCAAACCGATGAACTGAACCAATAGAAATAATGACGCTCTAAATCCTTTATTCCACCCTTCATTGAGCTCAAATTTTGTACCTTTCAACCATTTTCCATCTTTGTTTTCACTTTCTTCTTTTAAACAAAACCCGCATTTAGAACTAAACTCCAAAACATATAAAGTAAAAACCATAAGTCACAAAAACTTGCTCTCACTAAACTACTTCTCTAGTTGTCTACCTTAAATGTTGCTCTCACTATTGCCACTATGATATGTTATGGTATATTTCTTTGGGTTCAAATTCTCTTCGTTAATTTTCATATTTTTTTACCTTTCTAATTTCTTCTTCAACAAAACTCCTTCTAGTCTTGTTACAAAATAGATTTTATGTGTATTTAAGGTGGAAACATATTAATTGATGTGTGTTTTTCTGTGTTCTATTTGTTAAACTTTCAAATTTATTTCTAACATTCCGATGTCAAGATTCAACTTTTATAGTGAATTTATTTCATTATGCAATGAAACTATGTCATTGTTTCATATATGGATTAAGTGCAACCTGTAAGTTGTTTGAAAAATTAGAGCATGAAATAAATGACATGAAATGTATTATTTTAAAAAATAATAGCATAAAATATACCGAAAAATATAATATTGGAAAATATATTGATGAATATAATGTTTGAAAAAATATTAAAAACAGATCAACCAAACCAACCCAAACCGAATAGTTTGGTTCGGTTCTATTTTTGAAAAATGTTAAAAGCCAAACCACACCAAACCAATGAAGATATTATTGGTTCGGACCTTTTTTTGATCAAAAACCGGTTCAAACCGATTCGATTACATCTCAAAAAATGTGCTTTCAGAGATCCATTTACAGAAGCACGAGAACAAAATTGTCATTCCGATGGTGCGCCTAAATGTTATGGGGTGGGGTGAGAAATTTTCTTTCCATATTACTAACAAATCCAGTATTTATCTCTCTTCATTTAAATTAATATTTCTTTAACCACCCAACCAATCAATAATAAAAATAAATTTATACATATTACAAGTCTCCTTAAATTACATGTTATTGAATATATCTTCTTGAGCCATTAAAAATACAACCGAAATTTATTGACCACTTTATTTTTTCCTATCAAAACTTTATTGACCACTTTAAATCCAATTACTTGTTTTCTCAAATCTCTCTCATATTTTGCATTAAAACTATATGGAATAAGATTTCTTATCATCATCTTATAAACAATTTCTTAAACATATGAAAAAATGCCGTGTTACTATTTAATATATAGCAACATCTGTTATCAGAATAAATATATATTTTTAGTTTTTTTTTATATAATAGTATAAGAACTATATTTTTTTTGGGGTATGATTATTAAAATATTATATATAAAACGTGAAGACCTACTTTATATTTCTATATATAATGATTTATTCAAACAATACCAACCCTTATCTATATAGCTGTATTTTATTTTTATCATTTATTATTGACAGCGTATTATATTATTATACCATAACATTATTTAATTATTTTAAATATTAATAAAAATATATATTTTCCTTCCATAGAAAGCTGATTTGATAATTACAAATGAAATTATTAATTCTTTATGGCTATAAATCGCACTCAATGCGATTTTCTATCTATATCAAAATTGATCCAAAATTAATTCAAGAAATTTTTATTTTAGTAGTAAAATTATTTATTAATTATAACAAAAATTTTGCGTAGAAACTTGTCCAAAATAAAAAAAAAAAAAAATCTATTGCTTCTCATCTCACGCAAGTAAATCTAATTAAGGAATCCACGTGCATATTACTTTTACCGTCTGTAACGCTGAACAAAAAAAATATCGAGAAAAATAAATAATAAAAAATAAAAATAAAATAAAAGTTAGGAACAGTTGTGATATCATGAAAGAGACCTTACCAATACACCACAAACACACTCACACGGAATCACGAAACCAACCATTTTCCATTCACCTTCCAACCTCATTGCGCGTACACACCTCAAGGACCTTCTAGTCTTTTCCTTACCCACCTAAATTCCATCACCCTATTAAAATAAAAATTAATAAATAATAAAAATGTGAAAACAAGAGAAAGAAAAGGTAATTACAATTACAGCCAGAGCCAGAGAAACCCACAGGGAAAGGTAAGAAAGAAAACAGAAGGTCCATTTTGAATATTAATATATATATATTTTTGTGTAGTTAGATAGATAAATGAAACAAGAAGAAGAGAAGGTGTTGTTGTGTATATGGTATTGTTGTTAACTTTTGTTATGCTACTTTCCTTCAACCACAATCTCTCTTTCTCTCTCCCACCACCACCCATTCATCTTTTTCTCTCTCTTCATCTCTCTCCCTCATTCTCCTCCTCAATCTCATCACCATAACCATCTTCCTCTTTTCTTTAACCCATCAATCCCTTCAAAACCCATAAGTTTCCTCTCTCACATCAATCAAACCTTGTTTGAAGAAAATATGAGTTTCTTGTGAGAAAAAAAAAGAGAAAAACTTGATAGGTTTTTTTCTTAGATTTATCAATTTTTGCATTTTTTTTGGCAGATTTGATTTTGTGGGTTGTTTTAGAATTTGAAAAAGATTGAACCTGTGAAGATGGGTCGAGGAGGTGCAACAACTGCTGCGGCGGCGGTTGAACCGGTTTTTTTCAAAGAACCGAGATACAGAGGGGTTAGAAAAAGACCGTGGGGACGGTTCGCGGCTGAGATCAGAGATCCTCTGAAGAAAGCAAGGGTTTGGCTTGGAACCTTTGATACGGCTGAAGAGGCGGCGCGTGCGTACGACACCGCCGCCAGAAATCTCCGGGGAGCGAAAGCCAAGACTAATTTTCCTCTTCAACAGCCTTTTTATCAAAATCCTGAAGCCGGAAATCCGTTCGGCGAATTAAGATTCTACGCCGGTGCAGGTGCCGGTGCCGGAGATGGTTATCAGGATCATCGGAGACCTACATCAAGTGGAATGAGCAGTACTGTTGAGTCCTTCAGCGGTCCACGTCCGGTGAGACCACCGGTGCCGCCTTCTGTCGTTACCGGAAGACGATACCCGAGAACACCGCCGGTGGCTCCTGAAGACTGCCGTAGCGACTGCGATTCATCATCATCTGTTGTCGACGATGCCGACAACGACAACGCGGCGTCGTCTACTATGCTTTCGTTTAAACGTCAGCCGCTGCCGTTTGATCTGAACGCGCCGCCGCTGGAGGACGCTGATGCTGACGTGGCCATCGGACTTGGTGAGGATCTGCACTGCACTCTTCTCTGCCTCTAATGATAATTGAGATCTGTGATGTATTGGATCGTGAAGAAAATTATGAATTTTTTTTACTTTAATTTTTTGCTTTTTCTTTTTTCCCCTTTTTTTTATTATGCGGAAAAAATGAAAATGAAGATGAAATTTATGATTGATGATCGGTTATGAGATTATGGGTAATATAATCTTAATTTCTGTGAGAGTTTGTCTTCTCTTCTGCTTTGATGTATGAAAAAAAGGCTATATTATATATCATCATAATTTTATTTTCCATGTTTTTGTTCTCTAATTTCTAAGGATTATGAGATGAAAAACTGGAAATTATTATGATCTATCTTTTAGATCTTAGAATGATTATTGTTTGAGAGATTCATATGATTTTGCTCTTTATTTTTGCATCACCTACTTCATTGACTCAAATCACTTTTATATAATTTATGTTGTTTTTGTATAGTAATATAGTTGATGATAGGTTTTCTCCTCCTAAAGGTGAATTAGTCCTGGGATGTTGTGGGTTCGAATCTGCCCAGATGTATTTGATGTATGTCTCAATCCGTAACTCGGATTTTGTGGGTTCGAACATTCTTAGATGATGTTTCTGCACAACTAGGATGTTGTGGATTCGGACCTGTCTAAATGCATTTGATGTTTCTGCACAACTATCAATTGAATTGGTTTAATAGGACTTTTGATAAATTTTTTTGATGTAGTTGGTTAGAACTTGTTCAGATTTGAGATGCATCTGTCTATCAATTGAATTGGTTTGATAATTGATGTCCGTGGGTTCGAACTTGTTCAGATGCATCTGTCTAACCACAACTATCTATTAGAGTTGGTTTAACGCGACTTAGGCTAGGTTATTTTTATGTGGATGAAATAAGTAGTTGATTTTATAAATGGTGTAGTTGGAGGGTTGAAATTAGCAATTGAAACATAGGAGTTTTTTTTGAGGATAGGTTGGGAGGGGAAATTGTTAGGTGAGGGATGTAGATGGAGTGATGATAATTGATAATTTATTTATTGTTTGTTATAATAATTTAGTGTGCAATGGAATAGAGAAAAGAAGAATGATGTTGGCTTGTATAGCACTCAAGATGTTTGGCAGGGTGGGTAATTTAGATGTTGGGTTGAATGATTTGATAGAAGAGATGATTCATTCTACTTTTCTGGGTCATTTTTTCATTACTAATAATAATTTGTACTCTTTGATTTTTTGTTTTTTATATTTCAAATTGGAGGGTTGAAACTTTAAATATTTTTTAGATCTTTTTCTCTTTAAATAGAGCTTTTGTTTAATTCAATAAAAAAAAGAAGAGCTTCTCTTTTATAAAAGACAGGAATTCAACTCACTGTAGAGAAAGTAATTTATTCTGATGCTAATTTTCCGGTTTGTTTGATTTCATTTATTTGGTTATGTTCCGTTCATAAGAAGATTGATTTATTTTCATAACTTTATATAAATAATTTGTGAAGACAAGTTACAAGATCCAATCTGAGGGTAAAGACTTAAATTTCTGGTTTTAGGTTTATCTAAAAAGATATTTTTATTAAATTTTATGAACGAAGTCATAGGATTTGACAAATTTTGTGAACAAAGTATATTGATTGTCCCGGGTTTTACACACTCCTCTCTTTTTATCAGTGCTAGAGACTAATTATGCATAGCAAAATTAATGTATGCATTATTGGATAGATCGACAAAAGTTGTATTTAATTTTTATTGAGTTGGAAAATGCGTATGATAGAATTTACATGATAGAGTCTACAGTCTACGGAGATTTGATGAAAAACTCTAGAAAAGAAAGGAGTTGGAATTGTATACATTAAACTCTATAGAAAAAGGGGTTATGAGTGTACATATTTGAGCTATCCTAAATTATAAAGAGAGTATTTACATGATAGAGTACGGAGATTTGATGAAAAATTATATAGAAGAAAGGAGTTGGAATTGTATACATTAAACTCTAGAGAGAAAGGGTTATGATTGGATATATTCAAGCTATCTTAGATTATAAAGAGAGTATCAGCTAGTGTATAAATACATGATGGAGAAAAATGGTATTTTTCATTTAATTTTGGATGTATTCACAAACATACAACCAGGAGGTAGCACAAAGATGCATGTTTTATATAAATATAATTTTATTCTAAGAGTCGAAAGAGAATTTAAATGAAAAATTGACGATTTGGAGACGAGTTTTAGAAGAGAAAGACTTTTGTCTAGACAGAAGTAAAATGATGTATATGAAATGTAAGTTCGACAAAAGAAAAAACCTTTTTGATTTAAAGGTGAAAGTTGAAGAATATATCATCCCACAAGGTGTACTGTTTAAATATATTGAGTCTGTAATACAAAATGATGGAGAAATGGAAGATGTAAACCATCATCAAATTCAAGTTTAATGGTTGAAATGGAGAGAGCTTCAGGAATTTTATGTGACGTAAAGGTACCTCGTAAGCTGAAACAAATTTTTTAACAAATTGCAGTAAGACATGTGATGTTGTACAAAATAAAATGTTCGACAACTAATAATCAACACGAGAATAAAGTTAATGTAGCAGAAATGAAGATTATTCTCTTGGTGTATGGTAAGAGTAGACATAATAAAATTTTACATAATAATATTAGAGAAAATGTTGAGGTATGTGGCAAAAAAAATTGTGAAAAATAGATTTATATAGTTTTGACTTGTAGAGAAAGAAACTGTAAATTTTGTGGTATATAGTTAAATTGAAAGGAGTCAAATAATCAGAAATAGTAAAAAGTAAAAAAAAAAAAAACTAAAAAGTATTTTGAGATTAAAGATTTAGATAGAAAGTTGGCATTGGATAAAACATTACTCCCTCTGTTTTTTATTATAAGTCGTTTTGGAAAAATATTTTGTATTTAAATATAAGTCGTTTTATAATTCTAATGAATAATTAATGTTATTTTTCCTATTATATCTTTAAATATTTATTATTCTCTCTCCTTTCAATTATATAAATTTATCTTCCACATGTTATTAATGAAGGATAATTTTGTAAAAACCTTCATAATTTTTCATTTTCATACAACAATTATTATTTTTCTTAATCTGTGTGAAAAGTCTAAAACAACTTATAATAAAAAACGGAGGGAGTATGACATAAGTAGATTCACATAACCAATCATAATTAATGGGATAAAATTTGATTGTTAGTGTTATTGTATAAATTGAATGGTCTTCGGGTGTAATTGTTGATGTTATTGTATAAATTGAATGGTCTTTTCGTGCACCTGTAGAGAATAATCTCTCGAAGCAGAGAGAGTTTCAATACGCGACAAAACTTTTTTAGATTTAATATTACGTATCTAGACAATAACTAGAAGAGATCATTTATATTTCATCTAATTGTTCTTGTTAAAATAAATATGATTATATCATTATAATAATGAAAAATCATATGATCAAAGATTTAGAGAGGATGCAATAAGCAACACATTTCCTTCTTTTAAGATGAGCTGCATCCTTTATTTATTTATTCACCTCAAAGCAAGTAGACATATGGGAGTGACCCTACAAACACAGCACCTTCTTCACATAGGGAATACAAATACAAAGGGATGGTCATATACAACCAAACCAAGGAGAGATTCCTGAAAAGTCAAACAAAATGGTCGTTTGAATTTATGCTTTTGAGGCCTGCAACATGCAAAAACACTATTACCATTTTTATTTACCAATTTTCAATTTTCTTTTCATTTGTCTGTTTCCTATACCACATGAAATGGAACTTTCAAGGTATAGGTTTCTTTACTAGCTTGTGGTATTCTAAACTCTTTGTGCAACTTACTTCGCCTCATATTGTCTTGTCTAGTTGTTGTACAATGCTCATACACGCAACATCTATCTATATTAAGAATGAGATGCATTTCTTAATATTTATCAATAACTTGTGGTTCAATAATAATCAATAATTATGATTTGTTTCTTTTGTTAAACTAAGTTAACAAGAGAAAATCTTCTTTGCTAATGTGTTTTACATATTTTGTTGGATTTTTAATTTTTTTTTCTCTATGACCTAAAATATAGTTTTACTATTTTCCTCTATGACCTGAGTTGGGTCCAACCACCGAGTGACACCGGCATCCCACTTACAAATCGATTTTGTAAGAATGAGTTAGACCAAACTCTAATATGACATCAGAGTCTATCGATTGGACATTGCCCCCCACTTTTTAAATCCACGCACCAAACTCAAAAGAGTGTTGGACGTGAGAGAGTGTATTTGAAAGATTCTAAGTCGCATATTGAATATATATATATATATATATATATATATATATATATATATATATATATATATATATATATATATATATATATATATATATATATATATATATATATATTATAACAACAACAAAGCCTTCATGTGGCCGATTATATCGATCAATTTATGTCATGTTATTCTATTTAGAAACATGCTTCTATTCAAATAGTTAATCTTGTAATATTTTTTTTTAAAATTTCTCTTATACATTTTTTATGTGTCACTTGTCCTCTAATTGTTTGACTTCTCTTCATCATATTTGTTCTCCATGCCAAATGGTCTACATGTCTTTTCTTTACATGATTGTACTTATTAAAAAGTATAATATATGAAAATTCCTAGTGATTAAGGGTTGTCGGGAGTTTTAATTTATATTGTAGGATTGAGAGGTAGCTCACGTAGAAGGTGATAAGCTCCGCGTAGCTTGTTTTCTGTGTGAGAATGAGATTGTTCTTCTTAAACTTATTGTTGATATATTTATATAACATATAGGTCTAGATCTTTTGCCTTTTAGGAATAGCGACTGCTATTGAGAAAATGTAGGAGTGAACAGTTATCGCACAAATATTTTCGAGAATATGGTTAAATGAATCATTCTTTATTGTTATAGAATCGGGCCACATCATTCCCCACTTCCCCTTATCGAGCAACCATTCTCAAAGGGAGGAAAACATTTAATGGGAAGGACGACATATCTAGTAAACGAGCGCCCAAAATAGAAAATGGGCGATCAGAAAGGCGCTATGACTCAACTCATGCCCCTTGTCTCCGCCTTGCCCCTTATGGACTCCTTTTAAAGTATACCAATATACAACTTCTTAAGCACGAGGGCTTGTGATGGGCATAGTTTTTTAGCGTCTTTTCCTTTATTTGGACACCCTGATGAGCCCTTAAATGGAATACTTTGATAAGGCCCAAGTTGGGCTCCTAAGATTATACTTTAGATGAGTCCCTTGGGCAAGACTTCATTTGAGCCCCCTTAGGTGATACTTTCATCGAGTCTCTCAAGCGAGACTTTAGTTGAGTCCCTAAGATGAGACTTCAGTCAAGTCTCTCAAGCGAGACTTCAATTGAGTCACTCAGGCGAGATTTTAGTTAAGTCCCTCAGGTAAGACTTCAGCCGAGTCCCTCAGATGAGACTTCAGTTGAGCCCTCATGCGAGATTTTAGTCGTCTTATGGGGATGGCGCTTATGCTACTTTCTTCTAAGATGCCAAGGGACCTCCTTGTGGAAATATATAGTTCAGATTGACTTTTTTAAGGAGGTAAAGATCTTCCAGTGAATGTCCAAAATTCATATTGTCCTTTTCAAGGTAGCAAGGATCTTCCAGTAAAAGTCTAACATTCATATTACTCTTTTCAAGGTGGCAAGTTAATTTTTAGTCATTGTGGGTATCACTTTTAGTTTTAATTGTTTGTCAATTTGTATGTATAATGCATTATTTGATTTATCGTGTGTTTGTATCCTTCTTTATTATGTGAATTTATTTGCACTGATGCTGTAGCAATGTTATTGTAATTCCTTTGCAATGATGTGTTGTATTTGTATTCATTCGCTTAGGCTATTTAATTTCTTGTACGTTTGAACAACCTCTTGATTCATTGACTTAGTTGTTGTAGTCCATGTTTGTGTCTCCTTTTTTATCCTAGCAATTCGTTTTAAGTTAAAATAATAAGCATTGCTTGAATCAAAAGTTATAACACTTGAGTCAAGGTTGTAAGGATGTATGATTCAAATCATACATATGTGTGACTTGAATCATGAAGCCTCAAGAAAGGTGGGATTGGTCTCTACCTCATTTGAGTCAAATCAAAGCAAAGTGTGATTTGAATCAAAACTTCTTCGAGTCAAATCATGAGATACACATGACCCGAATCATGGCCTATTTCCCTTCTTTCTAACCTTTTATTCAAGTTAATTGTTTTTTACTCAAATTTTTACCTTATGATTTGATAAAAAAACTTTTGTCTTAAAATTTTTATAGTGTAGCATTCTAAGAGTCTACCCTCATGCACCATTATTCATCTTTCTCCTTTTTTGTCAATGAGAGAGTGTGTGTCACCCATGAGAGAAAAACTCAAAAAAAGTGTGAAGAAACACATTTATTGATTCATTGTTGTTTGTATGCTCTTATTGAAAACTAAGAAACCCAGAGAAAGTGATAGGATTGATCAATCAAGTGATAGAATTGACAAATCTTGGAACAATCACCCAAGAACCTAGAAACCCACTTTTTACCAAGAACCTTGAGAAAACCTAGAGTGTGTTTTTCTTTCACAAAAACCTAACTCCTTGCGTATACCTTATGAGTAACCTCATATAATTTAGATCTTATGAGTTTTAATTATGTGTGTGAGCTTCTTCAAATACTACTCATCATCTTTAACCTTTTGTCAAAAACCATTTTTAAGGACCTTCAACTCTAAATATTAAGTATGAGAGGTAGATTAAAGGTGTATTAGGGAATCTAATGTATTTTTTGAAGTTATGTTTTTGTGTATCAAGTGGAGAAATCGTTTCTTGGAAATGAATTTTGGATTGTGTTTTGTTCATAATGAGAGAAGAGTGTCTCTATAATCCATTGAAGACTTTGGTGAAACCATGTAAAAGCTGTCGTAGAACAAAGTTGGGAGTTATCCAATTAATCGAGGCTAATGGCAATCTCTCAGACAAATCTTCTTTTGATTCGTGAAAAAAATGATGCAGAACAGAAGCTTGGAGCAGGTTATTATGGATGGTAATGTTATTGAATCAAGATCATTGAGGATATTGTGTGTAGCAGTAGAGTATCTACATCAGTAGAAGGCACTATCATTGGATTCATGTGTAAGCTAATTCATTGTGACCATTAGCATTCAAACTGATGATAGTTCGTTGTATCAAAATACTTGTATATTAATAATTGAAATAGTGGAAGACTTGATTATTTTCCTAGTTGGTTTGAAACCACTAAAGAGTGGAGTAGACATAGCAAGACCGGTTTCTGAACCACTAAATATCTATGTGTACTCTCATCTTTCTCTATATCTCTTTAATTTTAGTCATTCATCATGTAGTCGTTAAATCGTAATATAATTAGCATACTTTATACAATAGGTTTGTGTTGCATGAAATCTATTGTATCATGCTTAAGTTGATTGTGTTAAACAACATGCTTATGTTGAGATGGTAATTTCTTACATTAAGAAAATTGAACTATCTTAGTTGACTCAAGTTATTTTTTGATCATTTTGTTAATGATAACATTGAAATCAATTTGTTATAATTCATAGTGTTGAGATTTTATACTTTCATTTTTCGTTATTTTAGCTTCTGCCCACCAAAATCTGATTTTTTGTATTTAAAGTTTTCAAATTGTTTTTAAAAGGGGACCAATCTATTCAACCATCCCTTCTAGACCTCATTCATACTTATATTTCCAACCAACAACAAGGATTAGGTGACAATGATCTTTCTGTGGAAGTCCAACATTCATATTACCCTTTTCAAGGTGGCAAGGATCTTCTAGTGAAAATCTAACATATTGCCCATTTCAAGGCGGCAAAAACATTTATATTGTCCTTTTTAAGGCGGAAATAATCTTCTAATGGAAGTCCAACATTCATAATTCCATTTTCAAGGCGGCAAGGATCTTGAAATGGAAGTCCATCGTTCATATTGTCAGCAGAGCCAAAGTAACCTGTTGCAAAAGAAAAAAGTTCCAAAGAGATTTATACATTGATAGGAAACCCTTCCTCCTAATAATTAGCTATGATAATGTCATAGATTGACAGAATTCCAAGTTGTAGGATCCATGAGGCAGTTTCGGGTATATATGATATGGTATTTCCTAGTTTGGTTGCATCTTTTTCTAATGGAAGGGCACGACGACGTGTCTCAACACTAGGTCACCCTCCTCCATTTTCCTTTGAACCACTTTGGAGTTATACTTCTGTCCGCCTTTTTCTTGGTGGAGAATTCTCGAAAATAGGCAATATCTCTTGTTTCGTCAACCAGATCAGCAACACATCTTAAATTTGTCTCGTTATGCTCTATATTACAATTAGAGTGTCTCCAGGAAGTTGCATCGATTTCTATAGGAAACATGGTATTTTCCTTCTATAACAGAGTGAAAAGAGTATCCTTGGTGGTTGAGTGAGGAGTGGTTTGATATGATCATAGTACTTCATGTAATTGTTTTGTTCATAGTCCTTTTCCATCATCTTGCTTCTTTTTTTATCTATTTTAGAATTACCTTGTTTGCCAATTTTTTTCTATTCTCCTGTGGGTGAACAACAAAGATAATTTTTTTTGCACTTCCAAGTTATGACAGAAATCAACTCCGAAGGTGCTAGTGAAATGTGTTCCATTATCTGAAACAATGACCTCGGGAAATCTAAACTTGCACATGATTCTTTTCCAATAGAAAGGAAAAATGCTCTCTATTATAATCTTGGATTCAACTTCAGCCTCTATCAATTTTGTGAAAGTTTTTCCTAACGATTATAAACTTAAGCTGACACGGAGCTAGGGAAAAGGACATAGAATACCCACACCCCACTGGTAAAAAGGCCAAGGGGTCGTGACAGAGTGAAGGAGCTCAGCTGGTGCGTGATAGAGATTGGCGTGTCTCTAACATTTGTCACATTTCTTATGGTAGGCCAATAATAGCCCGCACTCAACAACTTATGGGTCAGGGTTCACTCGCTAATGTGACAGCTGCAAGCCTCTTGATGAACTTCAATGATGACTAAAGTGATTTCATGCTCCCCTAATCACCTTAACATGGAATAGGATCTTCCCATTTTGCAGAGCTTTATTTCCATCAAAATGTACTTTGTTGCGCATTTGCTGATTTTCTTTTTCTAAAATTCATCTTATGGTAATTCATTCAATTGTAGATAGCATATTATAGGTGTCATCCAACTAGATGATTCGGAAAATTAAAAAATATTAGTCTCACATGCCTCGATACTGAGAATAACGAGTGTCTCTGAAATTGTTGTGCGTTGTACCCCTTTCTTTTCGAGCTGACGAGCTTAGATAGGAAATCTGCCTTAAAATTATGCTCCCTGGGCACATGCGATATTTCAAAAGTTTTGATGTGCTCTCATAAATCATATACCTTCTTCAAATACCTGATGAGTTAGGGATCCTTTGTCTGATTTTCTAGAATGACCTGTTTTATTACCAACTGGGAGTCTCTCTTGAACCACTTTGGAGTTATAATTCTGTCTGCCTTTTTCTTGGTGGAGAATTCTCGAAAATAGGCAATATCTCTTGTTTCGTCAACTAGATCAGCGACACATCTTAAATTTGTCTCGTTCTGCTCTATATTATAATTAGAGTGTCTCCAGGAAGTTGCATCGATTTCTATAGGCAACATGGTATTTTCCTTCTATAACAAAGTGAAGAGAGTATCCTTGGTGGTTGAGTGAGGAGTGGTTTGATATGATCATAGTACTTCATGTAATTGTTTTGTTCATAGTCCTTTTCCATCATCTTGCTTCTTTTTTTTATCTATTTTAGAATTACCTTGTTTGCCAATTTTTTTCCATTCTCCTGTGGGTGGACAACAAAGATAATTTTTTTTTCACTTCCAAGTTGTGACAGAAATCAACTCCGAAGGTGCTAGTGAAATGGGTTCCATTATCTAAAACAATGACCTCGGGAAATCTAAACTTGCACATGATTCTTTTCCAATAGAAAGGAAAAATGCTCTCTATTATAATCTTGGATTTAACTTCAGCCTCTGTCAATTTTGTGAAAGTTTTTCCTAACGATCATAAACTTTGTGGACATAGAATACCCACACCCCACTAGTAAAAAGGCCAAGGGTCGTGACAGAGTGAAGGAGCTCAGCTGGTGCGTGATAGAGATTGGCGTGCCTCTAACATTTGTCACATTTCTTATGGTAGGCCAATAATAGCCCGCACTCAACAACTTATGGGTCAGGGTTCACTCGCTAATGTGACAGCTGCAAGCCTCTTGATGAACTTCAATGATGACTAAAGTGATTTCATGCTCCCCTAATCACCTTAACATGGAATAGGATCTTCCTATTTTGCAGAGCTTTATTGCCATCAAAATGTACTTTGTTGCGCATTTGCAGATTTTCGTTTTCTAAAATTCATCTTATGGTAATTCATTCAATTGTAGATAGCGTATTATAGGTGTCATCCAACTAGATGATTCGGAAAATTCAAAAATATTAGTCTCACATGCCTCGATACTGAGAATTACGAGTGTCTCCGAAATTGTTGTGCGTTGTACCCCTTTCTTTTCGAGCTGACGAGCTTAGATAGGAAACCTGCCTTAAAATTACGCTCCCTGGGCACATGCGATATTTCAAAAGTTTTGATGTGCTCTCATAAATCATATACCTTCTTCAAATACCTGATGAGTTAGGGATCCTTTATCTGATGTTCTAGAATGACCTGTTTTGCTACCAACTGGGAGTCACTCTTGGATTTCAGACTCAAGAGAGCTTCATATTCAGCTTGATTTATGTTAGCATTGGACTCGAATTTCAGTGACTATTCGATCAATATATTTTTTGGACCTTCTAAAACTATCCTTGTGTCGCTTCCTTTCACACTAAAGGTGCCATTTACCGACAATGTATAGGTGGGGTGGAGTCTCCTTGTCCATTGGAAAACTAAATTCTACCAGAAAATATGCCAGTACCTTTGATTTAATGCTCCATCTGGGTATGCATTAAATGTCATATTCAAACAACTCGACGAACCAAGACACCATTCTTCTTGCTAGATATTATTTCCTGAGGACATGTTGAGTGGAATAGTTTTTCTTTACCATTATATGACGTCCTTGAAAATAAGGTTTGAGATTTCATGTGGTTACCACCATTGCCAAGGCGAGCCTTTCAATTTTCTTATACTGAGCCACATCACCATGAAACACCTTGCTCACGAAACATATAGGTTGATCCACTTTGTCAGTTTTTTAAACAAGTATTAAGCTCGTCGCCTAGTCAGTAACAGATAAATAAAAATACATGGGTGAACTTGTAATCAAACTCATCAAAATGGGTAGCAATGCTATAAACTCCTTTAAGTTTGATAAAGCTTCCTAACATTCACTCGTCCATTCGAACCTCCCTTTTTTCTTCAGCGTGGCAAATAAGGAAAATCCTCATCACTTGCATAAGAAACAAAACGAGATAGAGCCCCAGGCGCCCTTTTAGCTGTTGGACCTCCTTCATGTTAGATGGACTCCTCATATCAATGATGGGTTGACACTTGTAGGGGTTCGCCTATATGCCTTTCTTGGTCAACATGAAACCAAGGAATTTGGCTTCCTGCATGCTTAATGAGCATTTGGCGGGATTCAAATGCATGTTGTACTTCCTGACTAACTCTAGGAAATCTTGCAATTTCGTTGTACTCTCCCCTTCTAAATTCTTCACTATCATATTATCAATAGACACCTCCAGGATATTCCCTATCTATTTTGAGAACACCACATGCATGAGTCTCTAAAGTAGCATATGCGTTCTTGATCCCAAAAGGCATAATGTTGTAATAATAGTTACCATGATTAGACATGAATGATGTCTTGGGAGCATCCACATGATCTATCTTAATCTGGTTGTATCCATAATAAACATCCTTGAAATTAAGCGTTTGTGTAGCCCGAGGGCCCGTCGACCAGAAAATCATTATTAGGTAAAAGGTATAGATACTTTGGGCATGTAGTGTTAAGGTAAGTGAAATCGACACACATGCGCCATTTGTTTGATGCTTTCTTTACCAAGATCACATTAGCTAACCATGATGGGCATTTTACTTCTCTTATGAAGTTGGCACTTGTCAGCTTCAGCACTTCCTCATCAATAAGCTCCCTTTTTTCCCTCACCAACATTGTGCTTTCTTTGAGATAACTGTTTAATAGTGGGGTCTTTGGTGAGACGATGGCATACCACTCTTGTATATATTCATGGAATATCTGAAGGTGCTGAGGAAAACAAGTAAATATTCCTTCTGAGCATAACAACCAACTAATCTTCTTCAGACTCAAACAAGAAAAAGCCCAACATGGTGACTTGGTGGTTTAAGGGAGTCGATGTGGACCTCTTTCAAGTCTTATATTGGGGTAAGCCTTTCATTCTCTACCCCTAACCTAGGGTCACAACTTGCTACATCAGGGTCAAATTTGGGTGGATGAGGGGAGACACCCAGGATGATGAGTTCCATCCTCATTTCCAAGCAGTTTTGATAACATTCATGATTGATCTCTTTGCCCCCTAACTACACCGACCCTTCAATCAAATAATAGGTATTTGAGGCTTAGATAGAGGGTGGACATGAACTCCCATAGCGAGTTAAAGGCGAGTCTCCCCATGATAGCATTGTAAGGGGACAAGGCATCTACCACGAGATACTTCACTTCAACTTTTCTGGCGCTTGCTTCTGAGCCAAATGTAACTTCAAGCGTCATATAGCCTTTTACCTGCATCTACTCTCTGGGAAAGCCAATCAAAGAATATTGGAATGCTTATAATTTGTTGGTGCCAGGTTGGAGCTCCAGAACAAGATGTCTGTTGAGCTAGTATGGTCGACTAAAACTAGTTTCACATCCTAATTATCATATTAAAGTGTGACAACCATATGAACATTTCTGTGAGAGAGAACATCCATATCATATTTGTTAGTACCATGGTTTTAGGATTGGCACAATTTTGCTAAAACTTGGTTTACTGCAAAGATGTTATGGAAGATGTTCTAACATGTTGCTCAGGAAATATGTTCTGCAGGATGTAGTGACATCCTATACCAGAACATAAGCACATGCTGTTTTTAAATCTTGACAAATTTAATTTGATTCTGTGATATTTATTTTGGATATATCTCAGTATATTTTCAAGGTCAAAAAGATTTAATCTGGAACAAGTTTTGTATCTCCAAGTGTATACAAGTTGCCAGAATTGGATATTTAGACAATTTAGGAAACTTGATATTTTTGTTCCAAGATTTATGGATATTCATCTACATAATTGGTGCATCACTCAACTGTTAGAACAATAAATGTTCTGATCAATATTCTTAGTTTTGATGATAACATTAAGTATGAATTTTGTATAAGAGAATGTGGTACTCTAATTATTCACGTTTTCCATTTCAGGAAAAATATGGAAGAGTATGCGCAAATCAGCGTTCAGAAGCACTGACCCAGAAGTTCTGGATGGCTTCATCAGCACATGGTCTGGCAAGACATCAGAAGATGGTCCTGCAGAATCAGAACATGATCTGGAAAGCATCAAAAGATGGCAGTCAAAAGTAAAAGCTCTGAAGCTCTGATGGTATCACGCTCAAAGCACTTCAAGTCTGAAGACAGAAGTTGCATCTGCACCAAAGCTGAAGACTCTGATATTCAAACGTCTATTCTACACATTCTGAGTCCAGAAGAAAGTACAAGTACAAAAGGCTATAACGTCAAATCTCTGACTGACAAAAGGAACGTTAGAAGCTACAAAAGGCAAAGTCAGTAAAAGCAGTGAAAGCATGGCTCGAGGTAGTTGACAAAAGTGTGAAACATTAAATGCAGCATTGTAATATTCACGCAAAGCATTAAATGCTCCCAACGGTCATTTCCTCTCAGCGCCTATAAATAGAAGTTCTGATTCAGAAGCAGCAATAACACTCCTGCGCAAACTTACCAAAACACTGTCAAACTGAAATCAAGAAAAGCAAAGAAGAACTTCATCTTCAACCTCACAACTTTGTAATATTTTAGTGAGTGTTAAGAACTAGAACTTAAGAGAAATATCACTTTGTGATTACAGCTTTATTAGAAGCAAGTTATACTCTTGTAAACATTTATTTTACATTGATTGTAAAAGGATTTCCTAGAGTGATCAAGTTGTGACCTGTAGACTCTAGAAGACTTCGAGGGTATCTAAGTGGAGAACCATTGTAATCAATTTGATTAGTGGATTAAATCCTCAGTTGAGGTAAATCACCTTGTCAGGGATGGACTGGAGTAGTTTGGTTAACAACGAACCAGGATAAAAATAATTGTGTTCTTTATTTTTATCTACCATTTTTTAGAAGTTACACTTATTCAATCCCCCCTTTCTAAGTGTTTTTCACTCCTTCATCAACTTGTGGATTAAGAAATGTCTGGATGCATATTTCGAAGCCCACAGACTGGAGAGGTGTATTAAAAGAGAAGACTTGATCTAATGTAATTTGAACTTTTAATAATTTGTAAATTAGGGGAAGCTTAGAGTTGCATGTTTGAGAGTCTCTCGTGTAGTTGTAAGTCACCCTTGTATCTTCTGATACTTGTGGTAGACGTTGTGTTCTAACTTAGAAGCCTTTAGGTATTGAGTTAAGTTTTGTTCTCACTCTTGAAGCTTTTAAGCAAAAGAGTTGAGTTTTTTTGGAAGAATAATCTTCTTGTTGGGTTGTTCTTGATGCAGTCACTAGGATTGAGACTGTTGGATATCACTTAGGTGATTTATGAAGTGGGATGGTGATTTCCGATATCTAGATGTCGGTTTTTAGATAGAAGTTGCACTGGGTAGTGATTAGGCGAGAAGTTGTAAACTGGGACTATTTAGGCTTTAAACTAATATTGCTAATAGTAGATTTCCTTCCTGGTTTGGTAGCCCCCCAGAGTAGGTGATGTTGCACTGAACTGGATTAACAATTTTTTGTGTTGTTTATCAATCTACAATTTTATTTCAACATCAATTTTAGTCTAATGAGTCTGTTCAATTTGAAGACAAATGTTGTAACATTTGTCTTAACATTGTTCTGATGCAAGGACATCAGTATTAACATGTTTTCCATGTACCAGAAATTTCAATATTAATTCGATAAATTGGTTCTAGATTTTTGTTCCTTCCTTAGGATTATGGGCAGCGTTAGCAAGTATGATGTTTGTTGTGAAAACTTGACTGGTATATTTTCTCCATGAGGAAATAGATTCTCCCCTATCACCAAAACTTTCGGTGACATTGGAATTTTTATTAAGCATCCTTTTGAGAAGATGATGAAAGCTAAGGTGAGTAACGATAACTGTGGCTCGCGTTAGTTTTACTATATCCCACCATGGGATCCAATTATACTTTCTAAAAAGTATATTACGTGAGAATTCCTAGTAATTAAGGGTTGTCAGAGATTTTAAGGTATGTTTTTGGATTGAGAAATAGCTCATGAATGGGGTGAAAAGATACGTGTATCTGGTTTTCTGGGTCAAAATGAGATTGTTCTTCTCAACTCTATCGTTGAAATATTTATAGCAATCTTGGGACTGGATCCTAGGCCCTTTTGGAATAGAAACTGGCATTGAGAAAATGCAGGAGTAAATGATTTTCCCACACTATTTTCGAGAACATGGTCAAATGACCCCTTCTTAATTGTTACTAAACGGGGACACGTCATTTCCCACTTCCCCATATCAGAAAACCATTCTCAAAGTGTGGCGACATGCTCAATGGAAAGGGCGACTGACGTAGTCGGAAGCCCTAGGAAATAGCAAGCGCTAAACCTAGAATAAATAATTGGGTTGCAAGTGCAAACCTAGAATAAAACACAGGGGTGCAAGTGCAAAACATGTCAGATAAGCTAGAATCCACCAGAACAAAGAAAACTTCAAATTTTATTCTATGAAAGGTAATCCTTATGGTCATGGAAAATGTCATTAAATACATAAAACAAAACAATCCTAATGGGCTTAAAAAGACCCTAATAAACCTTTAATCTAAAACAAAATCAAATCTTTTAATCTAAAATGAAATTGAATATAAAATATAATCAAATCCTAAATAGAATCAAATCCAAAATACAATCAATCCTAAATAGAATCAAATCCTAAATAGAATCAAATCCAAAATAAAACAAATTAGTAAATTGCTGATTTCCATCTTGAAACAACCTTAAATGGCTTAAAAATATATATGTCATTGCAAAGTGGAGTGTTGATTACCTGGGCCGATTTCCTTTCCGAAAAGGTATAATATGAGTAATTATGACACCAGACGCCAAACTTGCACAAATCCTACCAAACTGTTCCGACGTGCGGCTTTTCCTTCGATTCATGCAGGAAGCCCTTTTATATCAGTCTCCTTAACTTCAAAAGAACTCGACCCCGAGTTATCTTCTTGATAAATAGCTTCATATGGTTGTAGCTTGCTATAAGTACCAATTAAAAACCTCTCCTTACGCAAAAACATCATCACTTCTTCTCCCACATTGAAAATATTAACTTCCCTGTGTTTATCTCGCATAGGAGGAAAATAGTTTCGTGGCTCATATGCGGTGAACTCCTTGAAATACTTTAGGACCCCTAGCATTTCTTCTAGAATTATTTTTTTCTCCTTTACAACACTCATCGCCTCTTTAGTTAATACTAGACATAATATTTAGTTTCTTTAATAGCCTTATCAAGCTTCTTTTCACTTTGTGTCATCACCAAGAAACTAGACTTTTTTCTCCTGGATTCTTATCAAAGTGTGAAACAAGATCCATATCAATTTTATGTGTGCCCCATGTGAACATCATCACGTTTTCCGTTCCTCAATAAGTGATATCACTATCAAATTGCCAAGGTCTACCAAGTAAAATATGACAAACATCCATATCAAGATTTCCATCTTTTACATCATTCATTTGAAAATGTTCCCCCTTTTCATCCATGTCATGATTTTCACTTTTGCTTACAGACATATCAAAAGTTAGTAGATTTGGAAATTCACTTAAAAGACAGTGCTCCTTAGATTTCAAAGCAAGTGAAATTATAAAAGATTCTTCACTCACTTTAGTACAATAATCAAATTGAGAAGAAATACCATTATCATTGAGTTGATTTTTGCAACTGATTGTGAGGCTCTCATTCCATAAATGCCTTCGTGCATCTCCTTTATATTTATCAAATTCATCATCACCATAATTTACTTAAGTATTCTTTGCTTCCCCTTTGACAGTTTCAAACCTTGTCTCTTTAACAGAAATTGTCTCCAATTTATTTAGTTTAGGAATGTTTCTCTCAGGTTTTCAAGTTATAGAGCTTTTCTACAAGGTTTGTAAACTAGAAACTTTTTACTGAGAAAATAAATCAATAAAAGGAAACGACTTCTGTAGGCCTGATGATTTTATTGTCCCTATTTGATGCATTGTTTGATCCATTCTAGATGGTGGATGTAGAACGAAAATTGGATTATCCGAAAGTTTTCCACCCCTAATATGTCCTCCTCTCATGTCTCTCTGCTAATTCCCGTTGTTGTTGGAGTTCTTCACCTGATTTTTTAAATTCTCCATCTGTTCAGTCAAAGCAGTTAGAGTCGCGGTAAAAGCTGCGATAATTTCCACAAAATTTGCTCTGGTTGATGGTGGATCAACAATGGTTGTCAAGCTTCGAAAAGAGCATGAGAAACTTGCTCTGATGCCAGCTAACACAGTCGGAAGCTCTAGGAAATATCAAGCGCTAAATCTAGAATAAAGAATAAGGTTGCAAGTGTAAACCTAGAATAAGACACGGGGTTGCAAGCGTAAAACCTATCAGATAAGCTGGAATCCACAAGAACAAAGAAAACTTCAAATTTTATTATATGAAAAATTATCCTTATGGCCATGGCAAAGGTCTTTTAAATACATAAAACAAAATAACTCTAATGGGCTTAAAGAAACCCTAATGAACTTTTAATCTAAAACAAAATCAAATCTTTTATTCTAAAACGAAATTAAATCTTTTAATCTAAAAAGGAATTAAATCTTAAATATAATCAAATCCTAAATAGAATCAAATCCTAAATAGAATCAAATCCTAAATAGAATAGAATCCTAAATAAAATCAAATCCTAAATGAAATCAAATAGTAAATTGCTGATTTCCGGCCCGAAAACAAAATATATGTCACTGAAAAGCAACATGTTGAACTCCTGGGCCGATTCCCTTTTTGAAAAGGTATAATATGAGTAATTCTAACATCGGATGCCAAACTTACGCAAATCCTGCCGAACTGTTCTGACCTACGTCTTTTCCTTCGATACACACAGGCTGAAGGGTATGAAAACACTTAGAAGGGGATTGAATAAAGGGTTTTATTTCTCTAATAAAAATTAACACGATATTTTTTATTCTGGTTCGTTTGAACTCAAACTACTCCAGTCCACCCGTCAAGGTGATTTCGCCTCTCTCAACGAGGACTTAATCCAATATAATCAAACTGATTACAAATGCACAACCAAGTGGTGTGACTAGCAATACAATGCACAAGCCAACTGCTAATGACTAACACCTCTAAGACTAACTAGTCCTAGCCCTCTCGAGAAATCTGACCAAACTGGTCTCTCAAGGAACAATTATAAATAAGAACTTCTAATAATAGTGTTTTAGATCGCTTCTAAAAAGCTTTATTACAATAGTGATTTTTCACTCAGTTTAATTACAATGAATATGACTTTAGAATGATAACATGAATGATGTATCTCTTTGTAATACGGTGAACTAACTTTATCGAAATGTCGCAGTAAGCAAGAGTCGCCACCGACTTTTATTTTATCCAAATTAAATAGAAAGGCTAAAAGAACAGGAAAAACCTTTTAAAAAAAACTGAGTTCGGGGGGTAATTTATACAAAGGGAAGGTGTAAGGCACCCTTTGCATCCATGGTTTTCCATGGGCTCTTAATTTCTTTGCTCTTTGAAACCAAAAGTTTAGAAATGTAGAAGAAGAAGAATAAGGACTTTAGCTCGTAAATGAGCGTAGCCTTATTGAAGTTTTTTTAAGAAGAAGTGTAATAAAAAGATTTTTAAACCAGAGCAAAGCCATTAGGGACAAATTACCTGGTTAGATGAAAAATGTTCTTTTAGCCTTTCAGGGCTATCCATACCATAGGAGGGTAGGGAAGTCCTTTTATGTGGAGGTTGAAGGGTCGTCGAATTATCGTTCGCCACAAGACTGTCCCTGCCATAGAGGGGCAGGTAGTCAAAGGGAAGGATCAGAATAGCCATTGTTAGGTAACCAGAGAACACCTCAGCATTTCGTAGGCAACTTCGAGGGACGAGATCATATTAGCGAATTGAAGGCAGCATCGTTAGGGACTTATGATCTAAATGATCTGGGGGCAACATTGCTGAGGCATCCTCGTATTCGAGGGACTTGGCTATTCTGCACTGAAAAACACAAGGCAACAAGGCAACAGGCAACAGGTAACAGGAAACAGGCAACAAGAGACGTTACCATAAAAGGTGTGTGGGTGCGACAATCACGTGACCAGATTCAGTTATATTATCTTGTAATTAGGTGATTCTAGATTCAGTTCGAGGTTATCACTCCCTAGGATTACTAACCACGCAGTTAATATAAACACTGTTAAGTGCCTTCATGGCCAAGCAATACAAACCAGAAGCAGTTACATGATAATCATGATTAATAGAATAAATAAAAAGCCAAATTAATTAATTATTGGTTTTCAACCTAATTAATTAAATCGGTAAAAATAAATTTTTGGTCTAATAGTCTAACCCTAATAGGTATTTTAATCAATTAATAACAATGTTAACCTAATCAAATTAATTTAATCATTTAATTATTTTTTAAATCAAATAAGGAATATTATTAAATCAAACTAATCATTAACAAATAAATGTTTTTTATGAAAAAGGGAAATTTAAAACAAATTTTATTTAGAAAGCATAATTAAAAAAATTTAAGGAACTCAGCTTATGATCTTGTGTAGTGCGTATCTGAGTTCACGTGGTGGACTGCCATCCTGGTGCGCGTTGGATCTGGTGATGGTAAGATCTGATGGTGATAGCTTGAGGCTGTATGGTGATGGCATACGCATGGCACGCACTGGATCAATGTTCTATTTGGTTGAAAAATAAAAGGACGGAACCTGGGGATCGAACCGGCTCACCCAAGATCACAAGGCGCTTCTTGCCAACCCTCCACATTGTCTTTGGTGATAACGTGCTAAGGGTGTATCATAATAAAAGAAAACAAAACTCCAGAAAACAAACAAGCGTGCGCCATATTTTTTTGAACCGAGCCAATGATCAATTGCCACATAATCATCTTCCTCATGGAAGAACTGAACCATGGTTTTTACAGCGCATATTACCAGCACGCTATAAAAGCTCAAAGTTATTACACCTTCTAACAGTCAATCAACGCATATACGTACCAAAAATAACAAACGAAATCATATTCATGCTCGTCTCGATTTCACGAACATACCTGTACCAATTTCGCACCTTAATTTGCACTAAATCAAAAAGCCCTAATTTGAAGCTTGTAAACCCTAACATGGGGAATCCACATATATGCACATAATAATCAAATTAAAACTCCAGAATCAATCAAGACACTATAACAAACACAAATATGCACTCAAATTATGCAAATGATGCGTGAAACATTGAAATCGAGATTAAAAAGAAAACGCAAACTGTAGGGGATCGAAGGCGATTCTGGATGCTTCAGAGCCTGCCAATGATTGGGGAACGATCAATAATGTTCCAGGAATATGTTAGTGCCTTCAAAGCTCCTTGAATTCACCTCGATTGCCAAAAACAAAGTTTGATTTTTCTTCAATCTTGCACTCGGGTTTGGGGTTCTTTGGCTGTAGAAAATTGTCCTCTAGGGGTCTAGAAGGTTTGTGTTTATATAGTGGGAGGTATTAGGTTAACAGAATTGGATTGAATCTTTGATTTGAAGGAGATTGATATTTGATTTGGAGCTTGATTGGATATTTCTAAATTTGATTCAATTTTACTCATTCTCTTTCCAATCACTATTCCCACGAATTTTTGACAATAATGATACATTTGGATGATTATATTTGATTAGAGTTGAATCAAATCCAATCCTTTTTATTTTTCCTTTCAAATATTTGATTAAATCATGATTTAATTGAATATTAATTCATATAAAATCAAATTTTAATCAAAAATTCGTGGCCTCTTGATTGTAGCTTCTAGATGACTTGTATAGCAAGATTGGATCATAAAATATTGGGCCTCTTTGCAAAGAAATCCATTTTGAGGCCTTTTGCTTCACATTTTTCTTCTCAAATTTGTCCAACCTTGACAAGGCATATCTCCCTCAATTTTTAAGGTATGGAGGATTTCTATGACTTTTTCGAAACCTTGAAGAGTCCACTAACCAATGCTTTTGGTCCCATGTCAAAATAATTTTCCGTGCTCCTTGTGTGCTCTTTTGAAAAAGATGACTTCTGGTTGACTTTTGAAAAGGACCTATAATGTTTTGATCCATATCTCTGAAATGAAGCATTTTGAGACTTGGCATGTGAGAGACAAAGTTGTAGAGAATTCAATTTCCTTCAAAATGAGTTTTGAATGGAAAATTTCTAATGTTCCATGTAGGAGTTATGGCTGGTCAAAGTTCAGTTGACTTTCTCCTATGAAATCCTAATTTAGAAACTTTTGAAATTGGTTATTTTTGATCTTTCCTTGATGAACCATGATCAATTCTTGATCAAATGGTGAATGATACTTCAAAATAAGGATGTTGACAAAAAATCAGGAGTTTTGACTGTACTTTGACCACTGTTGACTTTTAGGTCAAATCAGTCGACTGTTGACTTTCTGAGCAATTGAGCGATCAACTCTTTGAATTGAGCCCTGAATTTTGTCATGGAGGTAGTTTGAAACATCATAAACCATATGAGATGCATTGGAGCTTTTGATCCATTGATTTTCTTCAGAACAACATAACCCTAGTTTCTTGAGCCTTTGTTTATGAGGGATGTCTTTGAGTTTTGAACTTTGATAGGAGTTTGATTTAAAAGAAATAAGATGGGAAAATTTTGGGGTATGACAACTGCCCCTGTTCAATTTTCTTAAACCTGAAGATGTAGAGTGGTTTGTGTGCCAGTCGGTATTTGAAGGTAGAAGAGGATTGAACACTAGAATACCCAGAAATTTGTACCATCGAGGACGGTCTTAGAGATGCCATCCGGATATTTGGGATTTGATTGAGATGAGCTTAAAGATGCCATCCAGCTTGATAGACTTGAGAATCAGAATACGTCGTACTTTAGATCGTATCTGAAGGATATACTTAGGATGAGTCGTATGTTAGACTGAAGGATGGGTCGTGCATTAGACTGGATCCAATTTGCATCGGTAGATGTCTAGAAAGCCGTGCGTTAGGCTGAAGGATGGGTCGTGCGTTAGACCGGATCCAATTTTCATTTGATAAATGTCTGGAAAGCCGTGCGTTAGGCTGGGGGATGGGTCATGCGTTAGACCGGATCCGATTGCATCGGTAGAGGTCTGGAAAGCCGTGCGTTAGGCTGAAGGATGGATCGTGAGTTAGACCGGATCCCTTGTATTGATAGTTGTCAAAATACACCATACGTCAGGTTGTATCCTAGGATGAGTCGTGCATCATACTAAATCCTTTGTATTGGAGAAATAACAGAATGAGCCGTGAGTTAGGCCGAGCTTTGACGAGTCGTACGTTAGAATGCATTCAATAAATTGTCGGAATGAGCCGTACGTTAGGCTTTACTTTGAATAAGATTCGAATCTTTATAATGTACCTGTCAGATATTGTCATCTTTATGCAATGTCATGATGCATGTGCTTATGTAACGAGTCTCTCAAAATAAATGAGAAACTTGTATTTTATGTATGAATTTATTATGAGGTAATGTATGAATATATTTATGATATATGATGTATGAATATATTTTATGCTATCTGGAGTGATTTTCTTGACTGAGAAAATAAATCATTGTGATTTTGATGTCTGATCTTGTCTTGAAGATGCTCAGCTGGGGATTTATGATTTCTGCTTGGGGATGAACAGTAACTTGATGTACCCTTGACTGGGGATAAAAGATATTAATAAACCATGTTGGAGGAGAGCAAAGTGTCGGAGAGTCGGCATTGTTGAAGACGTGAATTCTGTTGAGGAGCTAAGTCTTTTGTTGAGAGTATTTGAAAATATCTTCTTAATGATTACTCTGTGGGGATTCCTTCAGATTATTGACTCTGAGGGAGGACTTCTAAATTACTTTAGACATTGTCTATTTGCCTTTACTAATCATACATATATTTTTGCAAAAGAAAAAGATAAATGATAATCATGTTCATATGCATATATTCATTCAAAATTATCATTGGACGTTTGCGTATTCGAGAAAGAAAAAGGGAAACTTAGAAAAATAGGAAGGAAAATAAATTGTATTAAGGAAAAAGCCATGAATAGGAAAAATAGAGAACATTTTGTGTGTTTTTGAAAAGGTACAAAAAGTAAAACAAAAAGAAAATAGCTATGTGGAAACAATCCTATTGAGTTTCAATTCCGCTATTGTTATTATGTCTTCGAACATCTCATCCCTTGCTTGTTGGAGAAAGATGATTGAATCGGTCTGAGCCCTTTGAACTTGATGTTGTAGATATAACAGACTGATGAATGATCTGAACGAGACATAGTCATACGCTTTAATCCTTAACTTTTGCCTAGGCCGCCCTTTCAGGTTTTCAGCCTACCAGGATACCCATTTTGCCAAAGTTGCCCTTTCGGGTTTTCAACTTGCTGGGTGTACATTTATATATATATATATATATATATATATATATATCCCTAACTTTTGCCCGAACCCTTTTGGTTCGCCGGGATGCCCTTACTTTTGCCTAGGTACGTCGACCTAGCGGGTCGTATTTATGCGTAGTATTTTTTGACTATGTCTGCGTTCACAGGGTGTGGAAAGTCTTCACCGTCCATAGTAGTGAGTATCATTGCTTCTCCGGAGAAAATTTTCTTGATTACAAATGGTCCTTCATAGGTGGGAGTCCACTTGCCCCTAGGATCACCTTGTGGTAGGATGATTCGCTTTATTACTAAGTCACCATTCTGGTATGCTTGTTGCTTGACTCTCTTGTTAAATGCCTTGATCATACGTTTCTGATATAATTGTCCGTGACAAACAGCCGTAAGCCTCTTCTCGTCAATCAGGTTTATCTGATCTAGTCGAGTTTGAACCCATTCGTCTTCGTCTAACTCTGCATCTTTAATGATCCTCAGAGACGGAATCTGAACTTCAATCGGTAACACAGCTTCCATGCCATAGACTAGTGAGAACGGGGTTGTCCCAGTTGAGGTTCGTGCTGAGGTACGATAACCATGAAGAGCGAATGGTAACATCTCATGCCAATCTTTGTAAGTAACGGTCATCTTCTGTACAATCTTCTTTATGTTCTTATTGGCGGCCTCCACTGCGCCATTCATCTTTGGTCTATAGGGAGAAGAGTTGTGGTGTTTGATCTTGAACCGCGTGCAAAGTTCAGTAATCATCTTGTTGTTCAGGTTGGTACCGTTGTCTGTGATAATCCTTTCGGGGATGCCATATCGACAAATAAGGTTGTACTTAATGAATCGAGCCACCACATTCTTAGTAACAGAGGCGAATGAAGCAGCCTCTACCCATTTGGTAAAGTAATCAATGGCCACAAGGGTGAAGCGATGTCCATTGGAAGCAGTAGGTTTGATTTCCCCGATCATATCAATGCCCCACATTGCGAAAGGCCAAGGAGCAGTTAGAACATTTAGTGGAATTGGAGGCACGTGTACTTTGTCGGCATAGATCTGGCACTTGTGACAAGTTCTAGAATGCTGATGGCAGTCAGTTTCCATAGTGGACCAGTAGTAACCCGCTCTCAGAATCTTTGTAGCCATAGTATGTCCACTAGAATGAGTTCCAAAGGTACCGTCATGCATGTCTTCCATAATTTCTTCTGCTTCCTTCTTGTTCACACAACGAAGCAAAGTTGAATCATGATTATGCTTGTGTAGAGTACTATTGCTTAGGAAGAACTTGGAAGCAAATCTCCTTAAGAACTTCTTATTATTGATAGATGCCCCTTCAGGGTATTCTTGAGCTTCGAGGTATCTTTTTACTTCATGAAACCATGGCTTTTCTTCATCCTCGTCAGTAACTATCTCGTAACAGTATGCCATTGAAGGATAGAAAAACACTTAGAAAGGGGGGGTTTGAATAAGTGTAGCTTTTAAAAACTTGACAGATAAAAATAAATTGCACAGTTATTTTTATCCTGGTTCGTTGTTAACTAAACTACTCCAGTCCACCCCCGCAGAGATGATTTACCTCAACTGAGGATTTAATCCACTAATCGCACGGATTACAATGGTTTTCCACTTAGTCAGCAACTAAGTCTTCCAGAGTCTACTGATCACACACTGATCACTCCAGGAACAACTGCTTAGATACCCTCTAAGACTTTTCTAGAGTCTACTGATCCACACGATCACTCTAGTTACAATCTGCTTAGTTCACTCCTAAGACTTCCTAGAGTATTCTGATCCACACGATCACTCTAGTTCCTTACAACTTAATGTAATCAATTCTAAGAGTATTACAAATGCTTCTTAAAAGCGATAATCACAACTGTGATATTTCTCTTAATCGTTTAAGCTTAATCTCACTAAAATATTACAACAGCAATGTAGTGAGCTTTGATGAAGATGAAGATTCTGAGTTTAGATTTGAACAGCGTTTCAGCAAGTTTGATATGAGTTGTTTTGGTGCAGAATCGTTAACCTTGCTTCTCATCAGAACTTCATATTTATAGGCGTTGGAGAAGATGACCGTTGAGTGCATTTAATGCTTTGCGTGTTCCGTACAGCATCGCATTTAATGTTATACGCTTTTGTCAACTACCTCGAGCCTTGTTCACGCTGTGTCTACTGACGTAGCCTTTAGTAGCTTTTAACGTTCCTTTTGTCAGTCAGCGTAGCTTGCCACTTGTACTTTCTTCTGATCTGATGTTTGTGAATACAACGTTTGAATATCATCAGAGTCAAACAGCTTGGTGCATAGCATCTTCTGATCTTCTGACCTTGAAGTGCTTCTGAGCGTGATACCATCAGAACTTCAGTGCTTCTGTTCTCTTGTTCTTCTGATGCTTCCATAGACCCATGTTCTGATTCTGCTTCGACCATCTTCTGATGTCTTGCCAGACCATGTTCTGATGTTGCATGCTGAACCATTTGAGACAAAGCTTCTGAGCGCTGAATTATGCGTACTCTTTTATATATTTCCTGAAAGGGAAATTGCATTGGATTAGAGTACCATATTATCTTAAGCAAAATTCATATTATTGTTATCATCAAAACTAAGATGATTGATCAGAACAAATCTTGTTCTAACAATCTCCCCCTTTTTGATGATGACAAAAACATATATAAATGATATGAATTTGCGATCAGAAAGAACAGACGGCAAAAGACAAATTACACAGCTATAGCATAAGCATATGAATATGTCTCCCCCTGAGATTAACAATCTCCCCCTGAGATAAATAATCTCCCCCTGAAATAAATACTCGAAGAACTTTAATAAAAGACTTCCCTGATTATTTCGGTAGAGACGATCATATAAGCTTTTGTCTTTAGAGAATTCATAGCTTCTGACTTCTGCTTCCATAGGACAGCTTCAGAACTAGAATTTCTTTAGATCCCTAGAACACTCACAGCTTCTGATTCCTGCTTCCATCTAGGACAGCTTCAGAACTTGAATTTCTTTGATCTTCTGAACATTCACAGCTTCTGATTTCTGCTTCCATTCAGGACAGCTTCAGAACTTGAATTTCTTTGATCTTCTGAACATTCACAGCTTCTGATTTCTGCTTCCATTTAGGACAGCTTCAGAACTTGAGTTTTCTGGATCTTTAGAACATTCGCAGCTTCTGATTTCTGCTTCCCTCGGATAGCTTCAGAACTTGAATTTCTACCAACATCACTTCATGCTAGATTTGTATCAGAACATTGTTGAATGTACCAGAGCATCATCAGAGCATCTTTACATCCTGAAATGTTACAGAACAAACACTAAACGACAAAAGTCAGCATGAACGAGTCAGAACATAAAATGTATATTCTAACACATTATATGTATCAGAGCTATAACATTATATGTATCAGAGCCATATAGGCTAAAATAATGCATCAGAGCAAATAGAATTTTGTCAGATCAAAATAGACAAAATATGGATCAAATTCTATTATCAGTGCTTCTGATTCATTCTTCTTTCTTGCTTCTGATTTCTGAAGCTTGACAGCACTCGGCTTGCTTCAGTTTCCATGGTTTTGCTTCTTGTGTTTGCTTTGAAGATTTTCTTCACTTCTTTATTCCTGCAAAACACTTAAACCATATAGAACTTGCAGTTCTTGTTAGTAAATGTGTGGGAGTTTTACCCAGCAACTGATAGATTAATCAAATCATTTATCATTTATCTTCTCCCCCTTTTTGTCATAACATCAAAAAGCAATATTTCAAAAGATTCAGATGCATAAAACGACAAATAGAAACACTGGAATGTAAAAACAAGGAAACTTTTCATTGATAATCAAAAGATATTACATGAAGATGTTTAACAAGCAGATGCAACAAGGAAAAGAAAACTACAAAGACCAAAACCTAAGACCCTAGCTAAGACAAAGTCTGTGCCAGCATGCCATGAAGGAGTGAAACGCCTCATTGACTGCTTCTTGGGCTTCCAGGCGAGGGATCAGGGAGACTTGGTTCTGATGCAGATCTTCCACCATCTTTACCAGAGACAACATTCTCAGCGGGGGAAGATGAAGAGATTTCTTCGGAATGGATTAAGGGAGAGGAAAGGTTGGATGAAGAGGAGGCTGAATCTTGAAGGTCGAAAGATGAGGAAGAAGATGGAGATGATGGAGGGCTTTCACCAGGGGGATGAAACACACGTCTAGAATAGTTTCCAGACAACATTGCTTCGAATGGATTCACCTTGAGAGGCTCATAGGTGATTTTGATCTTTTTGGGTTTGGAAGGAGATGTTTCAACAGCTTTTCTTTTGTTGCTTTGATCATTTTCATGGTTTCCTGGGCTTGATGAAGAGTTCATGATGGATTTGCAGATAATGAACAGCTAGGGTTTGATATGAATGCAAAAAGATAGAGTGAATAGAGAAAATATGAGAGGGAAGGAGAAGTGTTTGAAGAGTATTTAAAAGAAAATAAAATGAAACGAATGATGAATAGCATTTAATGTTACGTGACGTGAGGAGAGATAATAAAGACAAATGAGGTGACTGGCACAGTTACCTATGGTCGGCGTCCCTTCAACTGCACGCACGTTTATCCATGAATAGTAACGACAGGTTTACCATCCCGAGATAAAACGTAACAGCTGTTTTGCTTTAAAAGAGGTTCTGAATCAACTTAGACAATGAAACGTTAGTAATAACCGAATCATAATTTCTAAAAGATTTCAATCAGAACTTCTGATATAAAAAATAATCCATTTTCATTTCAGAAGATACTCATACATAAGAACTTCTCATCTTCTCATTCTGGGCATAAATCCATACTGATGTTCTTCAGAATGAACTTAAACCTATCTTCAGCCAGGGGTTTTGTAAAGATATCAGCCCATTGATGGTCTGTATCAACAAAGTTTAAAGATATAACACCCTTCTGAACATAGTCCCTTATGAAATGATGTTTAATCTCAATATGTTTAGCCTTTGAATGAAGAATAGGATTCTTAGATAAACATATAGCAGAAGTATTATCACAGAATATAGGAATGTTACTCTCAAATATCTGATAATCTTCTAACTGACTCTTCATCCAGAGCATCTGTGTACTACAACCAGCAGCAGCGACATATTCTGCTTCTGTTGTTGATAGAGCAATAGTTGCTTGCTTCTTGCTATACCAGGAGATCAAATGACTTCCAAGAAATTGGCAACTTCCTGAAGTACTTTTTCTTTCAATTCTGTCTCCAGCATAGTCAGCATCGCAGAATCCTACTAAGTTGTATTCTTTAGATTTTCTGTAAACTAAGCCAACATTAGTAGTACCTTTCAGATACCTTAGAATTCTCTTAACAGCAGTTAAATGAGATTCTCTAGGATCTGATTGGAATCTAGCACACAAACAAACACTGAACAAAATGTCAGGTCTAGAAGCAGTCAGATATAGAAGAGATCCAATCATACCTCTGTATAACTTCTGATCTACCTTCTTACTTACCTCATCCTTACCTAGGATGCATGTTGGATGCATAGGAGTTTTGGCTTCTTTGCAGTCTAGAAGATTAAACTTCTTCAGAAGTTCCTTCACATACTTGGTTTGATGAACATACGTTCCTTCTGATGTTTGATTTATTTGAATTCCAAGGAAATACTTGAGTTCTCCCATCATGCTCATTTCAAACTCAGCCTGCATAGACTCAGCAAACTCCTTTCCAAGTGTAGCATTAGATGTTCCAAAAATAATATCATCTACATATATTTGACAAATTAAAATATCCCTTTTAAAGGTTTTACAAAAGAGAGTAGTGTCCACTTTTCCTCTAGTGAAACCATTATCCAGAAGGAAAGAACTTAAGCGTTCATACCAAGCTCTGGGAGCCTGTTTCAATCCATACAATGATTTCTTAAGTTTAAAAACATGATTAGGAGACATAGAGTCTTCAAAACCAGGAGGTTGATGGACATAAACTTCTTCATCTATATAACCATTTAAGAAGGCACTCTTAACATCCATCTGATAAAGAGTGATGTTATGTTGAGTGGCAAATGAAATTAATAGACGAATAGATTCTAACCTGGCCACTGGTGCAAAGGTTTCTGTATAATCAATCCCTTCTTGCTGACTATAACCCTGAGCCACCAGTCTGGCTTTATTCCTTACCACTTCACCTTTCTCACTGAGCTTGTTTCTGAAGACCCATTTTGTACCAATAATATTGAATCCATCTGGTCTAGGAACAAGATCCCAAACATCATTCCTTGTAAACTGATTTAGTTCTTCTTGCATAGCAATTATCCAGTCTGGATCTTCTAGAGCGTGATCAACAGAAGTTGGCTCGATCAAAGATACAAGACCTAATTGACAGTCTGCATTGTTCTTAAGGAATGCTCTTGTTCTGATTGGATCATCCTTCTTTCCAAGAATGACATCTTCTGAATGACCAGAGATGAGTCTGGATGATCTTCTGACAGATGGTTCTTCAGAAATGCTTAGATCCTCCAGAGAAGCTGATACTTGATCTTCAGATTCTTTGCTTCTGAGAAGCTCTGCTTCTGATGCGTTGCTTCTTGGCTCAACAACTTCTGATATATCAATATCACAATCTGCAAAATTATCAAACTGCTTTGGTTTTTCAGAACCAAGCTTATCATCAAACCTGATATTGATTGATTCTTCTACAATCAAAGTTTCAGTATTGTATACTCTGTAGCCTTTTGAGCGTTCAGAATATCCAAGAAGGAAACATTTTTGTGCTTTGGAATCAAACTTACCAAGATGATCTTTAGTGTTCAGAATAAAGCATACACATCCAAAAGGATGGAAATATGAAATGTTGGGCTTTCTATTCTTCCACAATTCATAAGGAGTCTTATTTAGAATAGGTCTGATAGAGATTCTATTCTGAATATAGCATGCAGTGTTTATTGCTTCTGCCCAGAAATGCTTAGCCATATTGGTTTCATTGATCATGGTTCTGGCCATTTCTTGCAGAGTCCTATTCTTTCGTTCTACAACCCCATTTTGCTGTGGAGTTCTAGGACAAGAGAAATCATGGGCAATACCATTTTCTTTGAAGAATTCTTCAAAGGATCTGTTCTCAAATTCACCACCATGATCACTTCTGACCTTTATGATTTTACGCTCTTTTTCAGATTGAATCTGAATGCAGAAATCAAAGAACACTGAATGAGTCTCATCCTTGTGTTTCAAGAATTTTACCCATGTCCAGCGGCTATAATCATCTACGATGACTAATCCATATTTCTTCCCTCTGACAGATGCTGTTTTGACTGGGCCAAACAGATCAATGTGCAAGAGTTCTAATGGCCTTGAGGTAGAAACAACATTCTTGGACTTGAATGCAGGTTTGGAGAACTTGCCCTTTTGACATGCTTCACAAAGAGCATCTGATTTGAATTTCAGATTAGGGAGTCCTCTGACCAGATTCAGTTTGTTAATCTGAGAAATCTTTCTCAAACTAGCATGACCTAATCTTCTGTGCCAGACCCACTGCTCTTCAGAAACAGACATAAGACAAGTCACCTTCTGACTCATAAGATCTTGCAGATCTGTCTTATAAATGTTGTTCTTCCTCTTGCCTGTAAATAGGATTGAGCCATCCTTCTGATTTACAGCCTTACAAGACTCTTGATTAAAGATTATATCATAACCATTGTCACTCAATTGACTGATAGATAAGAGGTTATGTGTTAATCCTTCTACAAGAAGTACATTAGAAATGGAAGGAGAGTTACCAGACTTTATAGTTCTAGAGCCAATTATCTTGCCCTTCTGATCTCCTCCGAACTTGACTTCTCCTCCAGACTTAAGCACCAGGTCTTGGAACATAGACCTTCTTCCTGTCATGTGTCGCGAGCATCCAGAGTCTAGGTACCATGACATGTTGTGCTTTGTCCTTTTTGCAGTCAAGGATATCTGCAATAGGAATAATCTTATCCTTAGGTACCCACATTTTCTTGGGTCCTTTCTTGTTAGTTCTCCTCAAGTTCTGATTGAACTTGGGTTTAACATTGTAAGCAATAGGAGGAACAGCATGATAATTCTTAATGTGAGTTTCATGATATTTCCTAGGTTGTGTCACATGCTTTTTGGTGTGTGTTATGTGAAAGCTTTGAGCATGTGAAGTGTGCCTAATATCATGGGAGTGGCCATACTTGAACTGATCATACAATGGCTTGTATGTGATTTTCATTTCATCAACAGGTTCAAGTTTGTATGGGGTTTCACCCTCAAAACCAATGCCTACTCTTTTGTTTCCAGACACAGCATATATCATAGAAGCTAGCTGACTTCTGCCAATACTTCTAGATAAGAACTTCCTGAAACTTAAATCATATTCTTTCAGAATATGGTTTAGACTAGGAGTGGATTTTTCTGAATCAGAAGGAGATCCAACATTATTGGATAATTTTAAAAGTTTTTCTTTTAATTCAGAATTCTCCAACTCAAGCTTCTTTGTTTCAAATTCAAACAGCTTTTTCAGCTTTTTGTATTTGAGACTAATCTGAGACTTGAGTTCCAGAAGTTCAGTTAGACCGGAAACTAACTCATCTCTAGTAAGTTCAGAAAATACCTCTTCAGAATCTGATTCTGATGTAGATTCTGATCCGTCATCTTCTGTCGCCATCAGCGCACAGTTGGCCTGCTCATCTTCAGAGTCTGAATCATCTTCTGACTCATCCCAGGTTGCCATAAAACCTTTCTTCTTATGAAACTTCTTCTTGGGATTTTCCTTCTGAAGATTTGGACATTCATTCTTGTAGTGTCCAGGCTCATTACATTCATAGCACATGACCTTCTTCTTGTCAAATCTTCTGTCATCAGAGGATTCTCCATGTTCAATTTTCTTTGAACTTCTGAAGCCTCTGAACTTCCTCTGCTTGGTTTTCCAGAGTTGATTTAGCCTTCTGGAGATCAGGGACAGTTCATCTTCTTCTTCAGATTCTGATTCTTCAGGATCTTCTTCTCTAGCCTGAAAAGCGTTAGTGCATTTCTTGATATTAGATTTTAATGCAATAGACTTACCTTTCTTTTGAGGCTCATTTGCATCCAGCTCTATTTCATGACTTCTCAAGGCACTGATGAGCTCTTCCAGAGAAACTTCATTCAGATTCTTTGCAATCTTGAATGCAGTCACCATAGGACCCCATCTTCTGGGTAAGCTTCTGATGATCTTCTTTACATGATCAGCCTTGGTGTATCCCTTGTCAAGAACTCTCAATCCAGCAGTAAGAGTTTGAAATCTTGAAAACATCTTTTCAATGTCTTCATCATCCTCCATCTTGAAGGCTTCATACTTCTGGATTAAAGCTAGAGCTTTAGTCTCCTTGACTTGAGCATTTCCTTCATGAGTCATTTTCAAGGACTCATATATGTCATAGGCCGTTTCCCTGTTAGATATCTTCTCATACTCAGCATGAGAGATAGCATTCAGCAAAACAGTTCTGCATTTATGATGATTCCTGAAAAGCTTTTTCTGATCATCATCCATTTCTTGCCTTGTCAGCTTTACGCCTCTGGCATTTACAGGATGTTTGTAACCATCCATCAGAAGATCCCATAGATCACCATCTAGACCCAGAAAGTAACTTTCCAGTTTATCTTTCCAGTATTCAAAGTTTTCACCATCAAATACCGGCGGTCTAGTATAACCATTGTTACCGTTGTATTGCTCAGCAGAGCCAGATGTAGATGCAGGTGTAGACTTTTCACTTTCATCAACCATCTTTTACTGAAGCGTTTTTCTCTTCCTGAATCTTTTCTAAACACGGTTAAGTGCTTGCACCTTAGAACCAGGCTCTGATACCAATTGAAGGATAGAAAAACACTTAGAAAGGGGGGGTTTGAATAAGTGTAGCTTTTAAAAACTTGACAGATAAAAATAAATTGCACAGTTATTTTTATCCTGGTTCGTTGTTAACTAAACTACTCCAGTCCACCCCCGCAGAGATGATTTACCTCAACTGAGGATTTAATCCACTAATCGCACGGATTACAATGGTTTTCCACTTAGTCAGCAACTAAGTCTTCCAGAGTCTACTGATCACACACTGATCACTCCAGGAACAACTGCTTAGATACCCTCTAAGACTTTTCTAGAGTCTACTGATCCACACGATCACTCTAGTTACAATCTGCTTAGTTCACTCCTAAGACTTCCTAGAGTATTCTGATCCACACGATCACTCTAGTTCCTTACAACTTAATGTAATCAATTCTAAGAGTATTACAAATGCTTCTTAAAAGCGATAATCACAACTGTGATATTTCTCTTAATCGTTTAAGCTTAATCTCACTAAAATATTACAACAGCAATGTAGTGAGCTTTGATGAAGATGAAGATTCTGAGTTTAGATTTGAACAGCGTTTCAGCAAGTTTGATATGAGTTGTTTTGGTGCAGAATCGTTAACCTTGCTTCTCATCAGAACTTCATATTTATAGGCGTTGGAGAAGATGACCGTTGAGTGCATTTAATGCTTTGCGTGTTCCGTACAGCATCGCATTTAATGTTATACGCTTTTGTCAACTACCTCGAGCCTTGTTCACGCTGTGTCTACTGACGTAGCCTTTAGTAGCTTTTAACGTTCCTTTTGTCAGTCAGCGTAGCTTGCCACTTGTACTTTCTTCTGATCTGATGTTTGTGAATACAACGTTTGAATATCATCAGAGTCAAACAGCTTGGTGCATAGCATCTTCTGATCTTCTGACCTTGAAGTGCTTCTGAGCGTGATACCATCAGAACTTCAGTGCTTCTGTTCTCTTGTTCTTCTGATGCTTCCATAGACCCATGTTCTGATTCTGCTTCGACCATCTTCTGATGTCTTGCCAGACCATGTTCTGATGTTGCATGCTGAACCATTTGAGACAAAGCTTCTGAGCGCTGAATTATGCGTACTCTTTTATATATTTCCTGAAAGGGAAATTGCATTGGATTAGAGTACCATATTATCTTAAGCAAAATTCATATTATTGTTATCATCAAAACTAAGATAATTGATCAGAACAAATCTTGTTCTAACAGCCAGTTCATCATGTCTTTCAATAATAACTATAGGAGCCTCGTTATCCCATCTGACCTTGAACATGGATGACATAGTAGCTAACGCGTCTGCCAATTGATTCTCTTCTCGGGGAATGTGTTCAAAAGTAATCTCTTCGAAGTGTGGAATCAAAGATAGCACTAAATCTTTGTAAGGCATGAGATTAGGATGCTTCATGTCCCATTCTCCTTTGATCTGACTAATTACTAGGGCTGAATCCCCATATACTTCCAAGAATTTGATTCTTAGGTCGATACCAGCTCTGAGACCCAAGATACACGCTTCATACTAAGCCATATTGTTGGTACAATCGAAACATAGTCTTGCTATGAATGGGGTGTGTCCACCTGCCGGAGAGATAATTACAGCACCAATACCATTACCAGGTGCGTTCGAAGCTCCGTCAAAAACCATAGTCCATCGGGATCCTGGTTCAGGTCCTTCATCCGGACCATGTTGTTTATAATCAGTGACCAGCATAACATCTTCATCTGGAAATTCAAAACTCATAGATTGATAGTCGTCTACAGCTTGCTGGGCCAAATGATCTGCTAACACACTTCCTTTGATTGCCTTATGTGTTGTATATTGGATGTCGTACTCTGTTAATATCATCTGCCATCTTGGTATTCGTCCTGAGAGAGCGGGTTTCTCGAACACGTAATTGATAGGATCCATTATAGAAATCAATAGAGTGGTATGGTTCAACATATACTGTCTCAGTCGGCGAGCAACCCATGCCAAAGCACAACAAGTTTTCTCGAGCAGTGAGTATCTTGTTTCACTGTCAGTAAACTTTTTGCTAAGGTAGTATATTGCATGCTCTTTTCGACCAGACTCGTCATGTTGCCCTAGTACACACCCCATTGAGTTCTCCAATACTGTTAAGTACCTAATTAGAGGTCTTCCTTCAACAGGTGGTATCATAATCGGAGGTTCTTAGAGATATTTCTTGATTTTGTCAAAAGCTTCTTGACATTGGTCGTTCCATTTCACTGCTTGATCTTTCCTCAGTAGTTTGAAGATTGGCTCACAAGTAGGGGTCAGATGGGAAATAAACCTGACAATGTAGTTCAAATGTCCCAAGAATCCTCTAACTTCTTTCTCATTTAGTGGAACCGGCATTTCTTGTATGGCTTTTACTTTCGCAGGATCGACTTCAATACCTTTACTCCTGACAACGAACCCTAGTAGCTTACCAGACCTCACACCAAAGGTGCATTTGTTTGGATTCAGTCTTAACTTGTATTTCTTCAACCTATCAAACAATTTTTGCAGGTGGACCAGATGCTCTTCTTCAGTGTTGGACTTTGCAATCATATCATCAACATAGACCTCTATCTCTTTGTGAGTCATATCATGGAACAAAGCTACCATTGCACGGTGATACGTTGCCCCTGCGTTCTTCAATCCAAATGGCATGACCTTGTAGCAGAAGGTGCCCCAAGGAGTAGTAAAAGTCGTCTTTTCCATGTCTTCGGGTGCCATCTTAATCTGATGGTAACCTGAGAAACCATCCATGAAAGAAAATACTTTGCATTGCGCAGTGCTATCAACTAGAATGTCAATATGCGGTAGGGGAAAATCGTCTTTAGGACTTGCTCGATTTAAATCTCTATAGTCTACACAAATTCTGACCTTTTCGTCCTTCTTGGGTACCGGTACTATATTGGCGATCCATGGTGGATAACTCACAACTTTCAAGAAACCGGCGTTGAACTGTTTCTCAACCTCTTCTTTGATCTTCTGAGCCATGTCAGGTCTGCTTCTTTGTAACTTCTGTTTAACCGGAGGACTGTTTCCTTTGATAGGTAGACGATGAACCACAATATCATTATCGAGCCCAGGCATATCTTCGTAGGACCAAGCAAAGATCTCAACATTGTCTCGTAACATCTGAATTAACCTCTGTTTGACAACATCTTCTAGTTTAACCCCTATCTTGATTTCTTTATTTTCTTCGTTAGTACCTATATTCATGACCTCAATTGGCTCTTCGTGCGGCTGTATAGTCTTTTCTTCTTGCTCTAGTAATCTGGCAAGTTCTCTGGGCACTTCACAATCTTCCTCACCTTCATCCTCAGTTTGGTAGATCGGATTTTCAAAGTCATATTTAGCAATAGCAGAGTCGTTATCAATAGGATCCAGAGTGGATATGGATCTGCAGTGCATTATGTGGGTGTGTGTAAGAACACATAGCTATAGAAAAGTAAAGAAAAAAATAAAAGCGAACACACAATTTTGAATACGAATCGTCCAAATGTTTTATTGAATGAAAACATGCTTATGAAATGACAAGCCCTAACAACGGACCATTGTGCCTCGGGCAAGACACACGGCTTTAAAATTTATTGTTTATTGAAGTACGGATTTTAAAATTGGAAGACATAAAGAAAAGTAAAATAAAACTAAGAACGGCAATTACTCCTGACTATAGGAGATATAGACAATGTCTTCAGTCTTCCAGTTGTCCAGCCCTTTGTCTGATGTAGGAAAGATCCATTTTTCTAGGTTGCAATTATCTTCATCTTCTTCAATGGCGTTGACTCCTTTGCTGATGAAATGATACTTCAAACCTTCTGGACGAGGATGTCGTTCTCCACTTTGATCTTTAGCACTGCAGCCTAAACCCCATTTGTTAGATTTGTACGGAATGTCAGGTAGTTGCCCCCAGATAGTGCATCCACCTTCTTCTACCACAGCCCTAGCATCTTTCAGAGAAGCCATTATAGGAGGTATCCTAGTAACTTTAGGAATAGTATAGATAGGCTTAGTCTCAGGAATCACTTGAGGGACCAATTCAAACGCTTGACGGGGAGATTCAAAAGCTTCTCCAGTGAATTCAAAATACTTGGTCTCATCTATGAAGCTCACCACATATTCTTCCTCGCCATACACAGTGACAATCTTGCCTTTTACCGGATATTTTAGTTTCTGATGGAGAGTTGATGTCACAACATTTGCCCCATGTATCCAAGGACGCCCAAGTAGACAGGAATAAGCGGGATGAATGTCCATCACATAAAACACAGTATTGAAAGTCTGGGAACCTACTCTGATCGGGAGCTCAACTTCTCCATATACAGTACTTATTGAACCATCAAAAGCTTTCACTATCACATCACTGGATTTCAGCACGATTCCTTCAGGGTTGAGTTTGTCCAATACCAACTTGGGTAGCACATTCAGAGACGAGCCATTGTCAACCAGTACATGGTCCAGAGTGGTGCCCCAACATTCAATGGAGATGTGCAGCGCCTTGTTATGATTCTTTCCGCTAGGACTCAGATCAACATCAGAAAACCCAAGGTCATTGTCTGTTGTCAGATTTGCAATACAGTTCTCGAGTTGGGTGACAGAAATCTCTTGTGGCACATGAGCAGCCTCTAGGAACCTCATCATAGCTTTGGCGTGAGTCTTGGAACAACTTAGGAGTGATAGCATAGAAATCTTAGAAGGAGTATGCCCCATCTGTTCGACGATGTCGTAATCACTCTTGCGGATGATCTTCAGGAACTCATTTGCTTCTTCAAAAGATGTATTTTCAGTAACGGTCTCCACTGGTGTCTGGACAGGTTCATGCAATGGTCCTTTACCTCGAGTATCATCATTAGGAGTAATTGTAACAGTAGGTGAAGCAGTGTTTGGAGAGATCTCTGGAGAAAATACTCTTCCACTTCTTGTCACTTTACTAGTTCCGGCAATATTACCCACATCGGGATTGGCGTCTTCAGAAACTTTGTCAGCTATGAGTTCTTGCTTAACTCCTTGAATATAGACCTCGGCACCATAGTTCCACGGGATAGCCTTATCAGAAGAATATGGAATTGGACCAGGCTTAGTGATGATAATGGGAGCCACACGGGGTTCAGCAGAAATCTTGAAAGGAGCCTTAGTAGGGATCTTCAGTGGAGCTTTGGAAATTACGGATACATCTTCAATCTTCAGGCCACGGGAGAAACCTTCGCACAAATTCTCAATAGAAGGAATCTTCTCAAATCTGATAGTGCCACGATCCATCCAGCCTTGAATACCTCTTTTTCAGATTCTCACAACCATTGGGTTGGGATGCACAGTAATAACAGCCTGGGTCGCAACCTGGAAATAAACCAGCTTGCAACAGCTTTCTCTTAATGTCAAGGAGAGGAGTTGACAGATCTCTCACATCATAGACATGGATGTGTCTATGATAGCGTTAACAGTCTTGTCGTGTTTCGGCATGGGAGCGGTAATGACATTAGGAATCTCTGGAGCGTCGAACTCGATTTCACCATGTCATACCCTAATTTTTGACCCCCCTGAGATGACATATCTTCAGGATTTTCATCAAGTCAAAGTAAGTACCCAGAGCAGTCTGACATTCAATCGAGGGTGTTCAAAGACAAGAAAACTCAGGCAAAGGATCAATCAATAGGAGGATTAGTCTCTAACACAATCATGAGAATCAAGAGCTTCATTATTTCACCTATGATTGATTAGACACCCAGTCATCTAAGTACAGAATTACTCAGATCAACAGACCAGGGTTTGGAGCCTTATCAAGGACTAAAATCAGGGAACACTTTTGGGAAACCCTAAAAAGCCCTAGGGGACCATTCAAAGACATCAATCATCTTCAAATAACTCATATGACAAGATCCACTGGACATTACACCTCAATTCAAAGTCTACAGTCATCATTGTCCTCTGGTCGACAATTAGGGTTTTTGACCTAATTCCCCAAGATAGTTGACTTTTAATCAGGGCATGGATCTAAAACTCAAGACATGATCCAAGAGTCTCTATTACCTCAATATAATCCCTTTACATCATTCATTTAAGGAGAAGATCTTGTTTCTACACAAAAGTCCAAAATCTCACCTTATTTGGAAAAAGTCAACTGTATGGGATCACCATTGAATTTTGAGATTTTTGGTCAAACCATGACTTTCAAGGATCAATATCATCAATATATGGATATTAAAGTCATTTTACCAAAGAAATTCAAAGAAATTCATCAAGGAGCAAAAAATCGGGAATTAGGGTTTTTTAAGGCATGGTGAGAACTCAAAATTTCACCTACACAACTCAAAAAACTTCCAACATGAAAGTTGTAGATCTTGCAAAATAAAACAACATCTTACAAAGGAACTTTTTTCAAAAGATCAATCATTTAAGAGTTTTGGAAATTTTGGAGTTTTAGGTCATAAACACTTAGAAATTTTTTCTAAGTGTTTTAACCTAGTTTTCTTCCAACTTTGGCCTCATTTTTCACAAATTTGCCAAAGGATTCTGAAGAAACTCCAAACTAATGATTTGAAGTAGATGTTTAGGGCTTTCCAAATTGTGTTCAACCTTCTCCAAATTCATTTTGAGCCAAGAGTTATGCTTGTTCAAAGTTGGCCTCATGAGGTGAAATTATAAGTCATGTACAATTTGAAACTTTGCAATTTTGTGCATTTTGCTTCACTAAGTGATGCTACACGACCTCTAATACATCTGAAACCATACCACACATCCAAATTCATCATTGCATAAGGATTAGAGAAGATTCCCAAAAACAAAGGCATGTGATTATGTAATGATTGCATTTTTGAATTTATGGCAAATGATGAATCATCAAGGAATCTTGTTCTAAGCCAATTAGAACTCTCCTCTGAATCAGAAATGTTCCCTTGGATCATACAAGATCAATGGTTGGGGAAGCTAGCCCGAAAATGCATCATTGCATTTAGGATCTTTTCAAATTTTCTTCTTGGCTAAGAAACCAAAACTCTCTCATTAAGCAAGCTCACTCTCTCAATCAGTACTGAACCATTTACCTATAAATAGGGGAGCATACTTCAGTAGAAAAACACACCAAAGCAACTCAATTCCTTGCTTTCTCTTTCTCTTCTCATGCTTATTGTTTTTCAAAGTTCTTTGGCAAGAAGAATCGTTTTCTTCAAACCAGAGCTCATCTTTGGAAAGTAAGCATTCTAACATCTCAAGGGAGGTCATTTGAGGTGATCCAAGCACCTGGATCACTTCTGTAAGTGGAGGAACACCATTGTTGCTCTCACTTTGGAGCAGTTGCAGTTGGAGGTCCATAGTGCAAATCAGAAGGTTTCCAATCAAGCTAAGCATCCAGGCATGTTCCATAGGAGGTAGTGAAGCTGTTCAGATGGCTGCAGCTCATCTGTAACTCAAGAATCATCACCCTCCATGTTCACTTGAAGCTCAAATCGAGGGAGGTCCATAGAACAATTCAGGAGGATTGAGGTTACAACAAGCATTCAGTTAGCATCACTGAACCACAAGGAAGCTTTTGGGATCATTCATACAAGCCCAGGTGCTCTCTATCATCCTCACGACCTCCATTTTCAGAGGTAAGTTTCTGAACTCTACCTCTTTAATTTAAGCACTCTTTGTGATAAAGCTCGATTCTATCTTGTTAAGCATCATCAGAGGATTGAAAACCCTCTATCATCATTCATTTATCTTTCAGTATAGTCATTTAATTTGATTTTCAAAATTTAGGGTTCTTCACGATTTCTGGTAAATTAGTTAGATATAGTTGACATAAATTTATGTTAGTTACATATTTAGAATCGTGAGTGAATTTAGAATAAGTTTCATCTTTACATCTTTGCAAATGGTTGAGAAATGAGCAAGTTCATAAATTCAAAATCTGAGAACTTGAGGTTGAAGATGACAATGGTGGTGGCGCGCAAATTTCAAATTCAGGGTTGAGTTTATTTTATTTTGAATGATACCTGTTTCATAAACGACTAAAACGTGATAGCCCAGTGGTAAAGAGTGTTTGTGTGTTGCGCGTGCCCAAGGTCTGGGGTTCGAATCCCCCTCGCCCCAGACCTTTTGATTTTATTTTCTTTTTTGCTTCTATACACTTGAATAACATATGAGTTGCAAAGGAGTCAGTTTACTATCACCATGCGCGCGCTGGCCCAGTGGTTTGGTTTTGGGTGTGTGACTTGGAGGGCGTGAGTTCAATCCCTCTAGGTGACAAAACCTTATTTTTTATCACTTTTCCCATTTGATTTCTTCACAACTTTACACAATTAATTAACCTATCAAATTAAATCATTTTCACTTCATTTTTCACACACTTGTTATTTAATATATCTATTTTATGAATAATCAAAAAAATCATAAAAATATTATTTATTTCATATATTTTTATTAGGTTTAAAATAGTATGTTTTAAGTGTTTTCTTAAATACTTTAAATGCATATATTCATTTTGTTTTAACCTAATTATTTTTGTGAATAAAGTTTATGATAAAACCCTAATTATTTAGGTCTTAATTAAGCATAGATCTTTTTTCTTTACCTTAATTAAGTTGACTTTCTGTCAATTTTCAAAACTGTTTTCAATCTCCGAATAAATCGAATAATTAAGGTTTTCAAACAACAAAACCTTATATTATTTCAAATCATTTTCAAAACTAATTTTACACCAGTACTATAAAGTACTGGGCCTCTAATAGAGTGTAAGTCCCAAACACCTTCTCTTCTTAGCTTGTTTTCAAAAACTGTATTTTCAAAATCTTCTTTCTGTTTTCAAAACATTCTTCTGGTATTTGAAGGGCATTATTCCCGGTGAAACTCTTCAGATACCTATGTGACCTCTGTCCATCTTCACTTCTTCTGTTTTCAAAAACCATTAACTGTTTATCATATATATATTCAACTGTTATCCATCAATTGCTGGTAAAGCTTTGTACATACTTCTTCAAAGGCCTCCACTCCATCCAGGTTAGGCTTTACAAGCTTTCAATTTACAGTCTTTATTTAAATTACTGTCAAATATAAATTGTGCATATATATTAGTTTAGAACTACGTTTGAGTATAAACCTTAGGACAGTTGAACTATATATATATATATATATTATAGGAATATGACCTAGGATTGAGAATGTCTTCCCGGTGAAGGCTCTTTCCTAATTAGAGATCTGTAGTTCAAACCCCCAAGATGAATTATTCCCGGTGAAACATCTTGGCAAAAACCCTAGAATCAAAAAAAATAGGACACATCCACCCAAAGAGGAATTATTCCCGGTGAAACCTCTTACCCATTTGCTTAGAGCCAAAATAAGTTCAAAACTACATAGCTTTCTCTTGTGCTATAACAAGGACCCTCGATTAGCCTCCTCTTGGGCTTTGTACAAGGACCCACAGGCTTCTTAAAAGCATTTCCAGCTTCCTCTTGAGCTTGTATACAAGGACCCATCAGGTTTCTTATAAACATAGGAACAGGTCTTTAGTCACCTTTTAGCCTACCCTGGTGAGTTTTCTTCCAATTTAAACCAGACTTTAAACAAGCCAAGTTTGTCTCAATTTTGCATTGAGTACACCTTTTGGAATGAGAGACATGGACAGTCTCTGTCACCCTTATCTTCATCAATCTTCCTTAGCAGAGTCTAGGATCCATGTTTGCTTATCCTCAGCATGAGTCAGCCTTCATCTTGGGCTTTAAACAAGAAGTCTCCACTAGATAATCTTTCTGCCATTCACCAAAAGAGTCAAAACCCCTGGAAAGGGTTAGCCTCCAAATCAATCCATCATTTCAATAAAAAACCCTGGAAAGGGTTAGCCTCCAAAGTCAATTAATCAAAAAGAGTCACGACCCCTGGAAAGGGTCAGCCTCCAAAAAACATGATAAAGTCAGTCTTTTAACAGACAATTTCTCCAGCTGAGTCAAAACCCCTGGAAAGGGTTAGCCTCCAAAATCAGTCTTTCAAAAATCAAAGATTCATTCTCTTAGGAGATAATCTCCCCAAATAGAGTCTCCCTAAGTAGAGTCAGCCTCAATTCTGGGCTTCGTACAGAACACCAAAAAATCCTTAGTTTAAATACTCCCCAGTAGAGTTATCATTTCAATAAATCAATGAAATCAATCAAAAAGCCTCAAGCTTGGGCCTCATTCAAGTCAGCTAAAGTCAAATCTTTCATATAGTAAATAGACATAGCTTGTCTCTATAGAGAGATATTTTTACTACTCTACCACATTCAAACAAACAAACATTTCAATTTCAATTTCATTCAAAGTCTCCCATTTAGGACTCTGAAAGACATGCTCTGGCACATCCCCAGACTTGTACACTTTCCCTAATTTGGATGAGCATCTTTCTTTCATTTTAGAGGCACGATGGCTGTCATACTTGATCAACCAAGTAGACTCCCCTCTTAATGAAACATCATTTTTTTAGCTTTTCTGTCACTTTTAAATGTTTGTGGTAGAATAGTACAAATACTTCTCTGTAAAGATGATTTCATGTCTCTTTATTGTAAACAGAGATTTAATTCCAAGCTTCAACCTTGAGCTTCAAGCAAGGCACCAAAAACAAGTAATTTCCCTAGTTAGTTCCCCGAACTACATTAAGCTCTGACTTCCACTAGGGATATGTAGGCATGAGGTTCACAAGGAATCTCAGCGAGCTAATAAAATACCAAAAATAGTCAGTCTGTCTATCTGTCTGTCTTTCTTTAATCAATTCAATTCTCTCTCCTAACATAAAGGAGAAACTTTCCCAATCATTAGCAGCAAACACAATCACAATGACACAGAGAAGGTTCCTGTAGAGTACTACAGATATGTAGGGTGTTTAAACACTTCCCTATGTATAACCGACCCCCTGGACTCCAGAATTTCTAGTCTAGGTGAAATCCCCACACTTAGCAAACTCCTAGGGTTTAGTTGAGATCTTTTTTTCCCTTTCATACTCGTAGGACAATAAGAAAGTTCGTGTGATATCGTAGGAAGAACTGAAATAAAATTCATCCCACCACGGGCGCATTCTCCTTCCAAATTTCGCGTGAAGGGTTTAGCGTGCCGTCCTCCCAAGTGAAACGGGGAGGTAAAGAAAACGACACCACAGAAAAATGGCGACTCTGCTGGGGATATAAGTGTTAAAAACCTTGGTTTTTCATCCAAACCAATGGTTGACCTGTTGCTGGTCCAGCCCCAATGAGGAATTAGGGATGCCAAATTCCCCCTCAAACAAGAGAGGTCCTGCCTAACATCTGTGTCATATCATGTGATTGTTGCATATATATATTT